>NW_028318718.1:0-300000 GCF_062004578.1 Staurois parvus | reverse complement strand
ACTCACACAGCATGGCTCGGCCACCCCCCCCCCCCCCCCCCCATACACTCCCTCCTCCCATGATTTGGGTGGCAACAGCAGGAGCCAATAGCTCCCTCTGCTGCCTGAGTCTCCTGTGAGAAGCGAAAGTGAAGGGAGAAGATATGCAGACAGAACAGTACTGGATCGTGAGAGGAGGCAGGTAAGTGTTCAGGAATGGAAAGGGAGGGGGGCAGGTAGTGGGGTGTTTTTTAAAGCAGGGAATGCATTAAGGTCAAAACTATTAGCCTTTAGAACCACTTTAAGGGCAACAGAACAACAACTGTATTATTCTCATAAACAGGGAAGATGTATTACTCTATTTAGGGTGTGAATACTTTTGCAATTGGCCTACAACACTGTGGAAAAGTCCTGGATACCACCCTTGCAGCATAATTGGGTGTTTGAACAAAACATAGGTTCATACCATCAAGAGCAAAAATGTCTTATTTAGGGCCGGTTCACACCTGAATCGCACAGGACCACAGTCCTCATTCCTGTGTGATTCTTGTGAGACTTAGCCTGTTGTGATCGCACTGGATCAAACCAAAAGTAGTGCATACACTACTTTTCAGAAACACACTGTACCAAATCATATGGTACTGCAGTACCATGCAATCTGTTGTAGGCAAACATTCCACATTTGGGATGTCATTAGGGTTATATTGACACCCGCAGCAGATCACACACCCACAATGTGTGCCAGGAACGTGGGTTTCCCGTACTGCGTTCCAGTGTAAATGAGCCCGTAGTCAGGATGTGTAATATGTCCACCACATGGAGAAATGAGACAGACAATGGTGATGAATCACACATAAAGAAAGACAAAGATGAAGAACGCCAAATACTAAGATCAATGTGTTAGCTTATACAAGCATGAACAGTGGAAAATTCTCTGGGCTTTACGTATCAATGTCTTCTTATAAGGGACACATTCGTGCCTATGCTTTTTACTACTGTGTGGGTAGGGAGTGCAAAGTAAAGTCCTTTTTGCTGCATGTTGTGGTTTCCTGAGAAATAAGCACCTTCCATTGGAATGAATGGTAACACATATCAAACGCATCAAAGCGCAAGTAAATTGTGCTTAAAACATACCGCATCAAGCACACAGATGTGTGAATATAACATAAGAAGTGGAATTATTTTCCTACAGCCCCAAACTGATTCAAACCTGTAGAGCAAGTCTGATTGTGATAGGTTGCTGAAGCAACGTAACTAAAATTCTTAATAAGAACTCATTGATACCTAACACCTATTGAGTGCTGAAAGATGGACATTGGTGAAGACACTGTGGGGTCAATTTACTACAGATGTTATTTTCACTCTTGCTGACAACCACCCAATTATGTGCAGAGAATATAAAAATAGGATTAATAAATTAAGTCACCGGTCACACACATTTAAAATCGTAAAATTTGTGTGCAATTTTAGTGCAATTTCTGAAGACTTTATTGCTACTTGTGAAGATTTTCAACAATTTCAGCAATTTGCAGTTTGCAGTGCAATTTCTATTATATTCTATGTATGTGAAATCACGACAAAACTGCAGAAAAAGTAATGCAAGAACTACTTTAGAAATCGCACTGCAGCAAAACGCACAGGTTAAGACACTGACATTCACATTCATTAGATGTGATTTCACGTTTGATTTCAATTTGCAAATCACACTTGAAATTGCTCCGGTGTGTACTAAAAGACTATGTCATGTGATAATATCTAAACAAATAGGAAACATTTCTGTACATATGTATATGATAATTATTGTGCCATACCTGCCAAGTTTAGGCCTATCTTGACTTCATTTGTAGCTGTGTTGTAGGATTTAGAACCATCGCACTGTGGAAAGCAAAAAAAACATAAGCTGTTAGATTGGCTGACATGTCTGATCATAGGAAATCACATAGAGATTCTAGATTTTTATTATATAAAAATAGCATGGCACAAGTAACTGCTAGCACCAGCATCTATTCACACATGCATATAGGCATGATTTTCAAAACTTTACATTTTAAGATTGGATAAAAAATACATCCATACGTGTGCGTGAGTACATGCTTGTGCCGGCAGCTACGCACATGGCAGGTTTTGTAATGCATTCCTGTAGGCAAAAATACGCTGTAGCTGTGGCTCTTGAGCACCACAACAAAAGATGTATTTACACTGTATGCCCATATGATGTACGTAAAGTGATTGTAAACCCTCACCTTGTAAAACAACCCATTCAGTTTAAAGGATAAGATCACCTTTGTAAAAAAAACAAAAACATGCACATCTTTTTGCAGAAAAAAAACTGCATTTATTGTGTTTTTACTAGGAGCCTGCAAAGCATTTCACCAGCACTCAGTAGATCACGGATGCAATGCAGGACTGCTGTAGGCTGTCAGTGTAAGCTGTCTGCTCTTACTTCATACATACAGGCATTTACACAATGACAGGATGAAACAATGAACTTCCTAATTCACTCAACAGCACCCTGGTACTTCATTGAGAACTACAAGCCGACAGCCATGAAGACTGTCAGTACTTCTCCCATTCATAGAATTCCATCACCCCGCTCACAGAACAGATCCACACAAGGGCGTGTTTTTTTTAAAACATGTGACAGCAAGTTCAGGGAGAAGATCCCTGGTTTGCAGTCACTAGAATAGAGGAGAAGCTGCAGCAGTAGGAACATGTAACATGTTCCCAAAGGTGAACATATTCTTTAAAATAGAAATGAAAGGCAAAACATTTGTGTATAGATAAAAAACAAACATTATAAATATCTTTTCCCCCTTTTTCTAAAATAAGTGATCACATTCCCTCTGTTCTCAGCTGCATAAGATCTGGGGGAAGAGAAAAAGCAGTACACTGATCTTCCCAGTGAGTGGCTGTGCAGGAGACAGTTTGTCAGGATAAGTCTGATCATTGGACGAGAGAAGGCTGAGCTCTCAACACAGCTAACGAACTGACCGCGCTTTGCTCTCATGCCTAATTTGGTCAGTTTTTAATAGGAAAGCAGAGGGACTGGATACTTTTTCATACAAGTACATGGTACAGCAGGCACATATCAGGAATATGAAATATTGGGTTTTCATATTCTTTAATTACTGTGTGCAAGAGACTTTAAAAGCAGTGTTTTGTTGGCTTACTATATAGACTCTATAAGTTAAAGTTAAAGTTTGCTGACTAGAAGCAGACCCCTGCTTATTGAACCCAGATAGGTCCCTTTCCCTTTTTGCAATTACAGGATCCACATTCTGTATATTGTTTCAGGGCTTCCATTCATGTATATTTACGCACTCCATAGGTCATTATATAGGTCATTATAAGAGAGGTCTTCAAAAGGTTTCCGCACTTTTGTATATGTAATAGAGTTTAAAAAGTGCGGAAACATTTTTGAAGAACCCTCATATAATACTGTATGGATTTACAAACTAGGACATGAAGAATAAGATTCCTGTCTCATGAACAAAATGAAATGAAACTCTGGCTGTCATCTGCATGAAAATGCTTGACAACTAAAGCAGCCTATGAAGATACAGCTGTACATTTCCTAACCGGCTTGAAGGAGGACAACATAGACCATGACTCCAAGTCCAGGTGATCTGCTAATCTGAGGTATGTAAAGGATGTCTAGTAGCATAAAGGGAAAGAAAGGGGCTTTCAGAGTTAAAGCCCAACTCCAGGCTGCTGTTAAATGTACCCATGCAGGGTCCCCCATGCACTACATGGATAAATGCTTGTTTAGCTAGGGGGGAAAATACAAATATTCCATTCTCGCTGCATGATCAGGTCATAGAGCTGCAACTGGCCGGGCAGTGAAGTGAAGCAGCATTGAATGAGGAGAAAGAAGCCTGTGGGAGTGAAAAATAAGGTAAGTATGACCTATTCCTGCCCCCCTAGTCAAATGAGCATTTAACCCATGTCCATCTTTCACTGCATGGGGGACCCCACTACATGGGAAATGTAACAGCAGTCCAGAGTGGGGTTTTAAGTTATACAAGAATACTGTTCTTTAAAGAAAATCTTTCATGTGAGATTATGGAGGATGCCATTGCAAAACTCTCTGAGAATGCTAGTTCCCTGGCTGTCATCCTGATGCTTTGGCTGCAATGCTCCCTGAGTCGCTAACCTGCAACAAGTTTTGACACTTTTCTGACACTCATTTACAGCATGTATGTTTATTTAAAATTACTTAAAGCAGTAATAAACCCAAAAGCAAACATTTATTATATTGCAGCTTATCAATTCTTAGATGTGATTTGTTTTCTTTTTTAGGCTTTCTTTTATTTTCGTCCGGTGAGCTGGCCAATAAGTCTGTTGTTTTTCAAAAGAACATGTGCTCCCGCAGAAGTATCAGTTACAGGGATGAGACAAAGCATCTTCCACTGGCAAGGGTGATTACAATGATCAGCTTTCATTTATTCATGTAAAGCCTTTATCCCAAAAGTAACAAAACTGTTTGCTGTAACTGCTGATCAAGTATTAGCCAGAGTATCGCCTTGTCAGGACTGGAATCGCCAATGGTGGTGGGACTCACCTGCCTTGTGGGCTGCAGTACCAGGCCTGGCCAGCGGGTGCTCTCAGCAGCCAGAAGCTCACTCCTGCAATCAAGCCATCACCTGAGGCTGATTGCAGGAGGTGTATTTAAGGAATGGCCAGGCCTGCAGTCAGGGCCTTGGTGTATTGTTCCCATGAGTACCTGCATCCTGGCTGCTTCCTGCCTGATCCTGACTCTGCTTGATACTGAACTCTGCCTGCCTGCACCGACCTCGGCTACTCCTGACCAATCTTCTGCCTACTCCTTGTACCTTGTCTGCCCGTTAGCTACCGACCCGGCCCGCCTGACTACGTTGTTCTCCATATTTATATATATATATCAGGTAAGGTTTGGGATTGTTGCACCTTGTTGTACGTATTTGTGTTAGTTTTGGGTTTGGTTTGTTGCACTGCGTTTATGTTTGTGTTGCCCTTAATAAATTATATTGTTGTACACGCTATACCTGAAGTCTGTGTTTCCCTGTGTTGGTCCACACACCTCTGGTCATACCCGGAGCCCTGACATTACACCAAGGCCAGTCCTGACCAGAAGTGGCTGCACAGGGAAGCCATCTTGGCTTGTTGTTGTGGGAAGGATGCATCCTGAGGAGGTTGTGTATTTGTCTCTGCTAGTCTTAGATGACAGAGATTATGCCTATCAGAAGGAGTATACCAGGGATCAGCTGCTAGAATGCATATGGATCGCTCATTTCCTAGTAGATCAGGGCACGGAGTTCTCTGAGGTGCAACTATTGATTCAGGCTTGTGCTGAGTTGGCTTCATGTAGTACCCCTGAAAACAAGGATGACTTTTTACCGCCATTTAGTACAGACCAAGTAGAGTCACTGGTATGGTTATTGGATTACTTCTTGGAGCATTATTCAGCATGTTCACCACAGGTGCTAATGGATTGTATAAACGCAGTGCAGTCTTTGGTCAGACAGGCTTTGTGTAAGCTGAGCTATCTTTCAACCAGTACTACAGACATGGTCAGATTAGTTACACCCAGCCGCAGTCAGCTTGCAACAACCCAGTCCTGCTTCTAATCATTCTTCTGCTCAAAGCTCTCTTCCTCCATTTCCCACAGCACCCCCAGTGACAGCCCAGTATACCCTGCTATCTACCACATGTCAGTACCCTGTTCCCACTCACTGCACCTATCCTGCCTTTAACCCTGTAAAGAAATCATCTGTAGAAGCTGCTCCCTCCTTTTACAGACCTGCGTTTATTTACAGTGCTCCAGTAACTAAAACCAAGAAGAAGCAAAAATTCTTTCCAACCAGTACCATCCTGCCAGTATCCAAACCGGTCAGCCTGCGGTCTGAGAACCCGCCTTCCGTTGTCCAGCCTGGTGCCCGCTGTTCAGCCTGATGCCCAGATGCCTGATGACCCAGTGTACGCTACCCAGCCTGATGTTCCTACCCGGCCTGATGACCTGATCCAGCCGGATGACCCGATCCAGGCGGATGACCCCATCCAACCAGATGACCTGAACCAGCCTGATGACCCGATCCAGCCAGATGACCCGATCCAGCCTGGCGCCCCGGAGCCCGTGGTCCAGCCTGACGCCCCGGTGCCCGCTGTCTTGTCTGTCCTATCTGATGACTCGGTGCCCGATGTCCTGCTAGGTGACCTGCTGCCCGCTGTCCTGCCAGGTGACCCGGTGCCCGCTGTCCTGCCAGGTGACCCGGTGCCCACTGTCGAGTTTGATGACTCGGTGTCCGCTGACGTGCCAGATGACTCGGTGCCCACTGTCGTGCCAGCTGACTCGGTGTCCGCTGTCGTGTCAGATGACTCGGTGCCCGCTGTCGAGCTTGATGCCTCGGTGCCCGCTGCCTCGCCTGATGGCCCGGTGCCTGCTGCCTCGCCTGATGGCCCGGTGCCTGCTGCTCCGCCTGATGTCCCGGTGCCCAGCCTGATGTGCTTCTGCCTGCTGCCCAGCCCGATGTGCCTCTGCCTGCTGCACATGCCCGATGTGCCATTAGGGACTGTTTGGAGCGTCCTGCGGCTGCTCGTTGAGGGGGGCTCCTTGTCAGGAATGGACTCGCCAATGGTGGTGGGACTCACCTGCCTTGTGGGCTGCAGTACCAGGGCTGGCCAGTGGGTGCTCTCTGCAGCCAGAACCCCCTCCTGCAATCAAGCCATCACCTGAGGCTGATTGCAGGAGGTGTATTTAAGGAATGGCCAGGCCTGCAGTCAGGGCCTTGGTGTATTGTTCCCATGAGCCCCTGTACTTACATCCTGTCTGCTTCCTGCCTGATCCTGACTCTGCTTGAACTCTGCCTGCACCGACCTCGGCTATTCCTGACCAATCTTCTGCCTACTCCTTGTACCTTGTCTGCCCCTTAGCTACCGACCCGGCCCGCCTGACTACGTTGTGCTCCATATTTATATATATATATATATATATATCAGTTAAGGTTTGGGTTTGTTGCACCTTGTTGTATGTATTTGTGTTAGTTTTGGGTTTGGTTTGTTGCACTGCGTTTATGTTTGTGTTGCCCTTAATAAATTATATTGTTTTACACGCTATACCTGAAGTCTGTGTTTCCCTGTGTCGGTCCACACACCTCTGGTCATATCCGGAACCCTGGCAGGCTTCAATTTGTTAGTGTATTTAAAACTGCTAGTAAATCTAACACTCCCCTTCCCCGAGACCGAGAATGCTGTTGTCCAAAGTTGCCCATTGTGCTCCTTCATCCAGAGTGGGGGCACTCTAATACAGGAGGTGTGTTACTGACCAGATCACCAGGTGAAAACAGAGGGGGAGAAACCCTAAAAAAAGAAAATTAATGCAGCCAACATATCTAAGCATTGGTAAGCTGCAATATATTACATTTCAATACTGCTTTAATCAGATATAGCCAGGCAGCTACAGAAGGAGGCCAGCAATGGCAACCCTGTACTTCTGTCATGAAAAAAATCACTTTCAGGTGGCCATGGACAGTAATAGGCATCTTCACAGCTAGTGAAGATCTGACAACCCACAGTCATAGGTGGCAACTGCTGGATTTCTTAACATGAATGGTACCTCAATGGGAAGGCAAATCAACCACAGTGTATGGCATGTTGCTCCTAGCCAGTAGACAATCTAAACTGTCATGTAATGCCTATGGACACCTTGAGAAATGCTTCATTGCTGCCAAACACTCCCAGCCTCTTTTCAGAGAAAAGGTATTTATCACTTACCCCAGAACATGTTTCAGTGGTGTTGTCACACAAACGTACATCACAGAAAAGGTATACATTGGCCTGATTTTGAAACTGAAATGAGCTTATGCTGAAAGCTGCTTCTAATGCATTTCTATTTTGTAACACAGTTGTGGAAACAGGTCCCTGGGGGCAGCTGTAAAGAAGAAAAAACATACAAGAATTTTTTGGTTACACTGCTGACCAAACTGGCAGGTTTTAGCATGACTTAGGAAAATGAAATATTACTTTTCATAATTAGGCTTTGATTTTTGCCTTGATTGTAAATCAGCAATGATACAATTGAGTACTGTCCGTGATACTTTTTTTATTTGCACTAACATACAACTTTCAGGACAACCTTTCGGGGTATGTCCCCTACTTCAGGGTCCAAGCAGCTTGTCCTGAAAATTGTTTGTTAGTGAAATAAAAAAGTATCACGGACAATACTCAATTGTTTCTGTCACAAGTGAACTAATACAGCTACAATCACCTCAAGAAAGTCAGCAATGATTTTATTGAACCATTTAATTTCTTTGCCTTTGATAGAGTTTGCCACATTTGACTTAAAGGAAATATACAAACATGGGGCACTTTATTAGGGTACTATATATATAATATAGCATACAGGCGGAGGTCCTATTTAACTATACCCCTTTAAACCCTTCCCTCTGTTAGTACAAGGTGGTCCCACCGTCAGTTCCTTGCATAGGTGCACCACACCTTGCCTCTAGCTGAACTG
The DNA here is from genome assembly GCF_062004578.1 of Staurois parvus. Taxonomy (NCBI): domain Eukaryota; kingdom Metazoa; phylum Chordata; class Amphibia; order Anura; family Ranidae; genus Staurois; species Staurois parvus. Next base: position 291,530 of record NW_028318718.1, on the reverse strand, counting down.
TCCAGTACCTCAAGTCTTTCACAATCATAGCAATGCCCTTGGTGCCTTGGCTTGTGTTTTGCCTCCAGCTGGTCTGACACTATTCACAAGACCAAGCATAAGGAGACCAAGGGAAAACACACAACAGGTCCCACATCATGACAGCGCACTTCCAGGCCCACGTGAAATCTCATTAGCAGACTGGGGAACTGCAAATGGATGGTAAGATAGGCGCTGTAGCAGCTAAGAGTGGGTTCCTAGCTGAAGAAAATGATGAAGTGCGCACATCAGGAGGGGATTGGTCACAGTTCGCCATATTCATCCTGGAAGACTTTGTCCCGACGTTACTACCGGCATATTAGCACATGTTGCGTTAAGAAAGTCCATTTATTTCCAATGGGCTGCCAGTGCACCTCTGGCCTTTGTTTTGGCAACACAATGCACCAGCACATAAAATAGGACCTGGTCTTTTTTCTGGCAACACAATGCACCGATGTGTTACTGTGCATGCAGTATGCTGAAATGCAATTGCTTCTGCAAGTGCAGAATTCATTTAGAATGGATGACACCACAACACAATAATGGGACATGCTAAAACGGTTCTGCAGTGAAGGTCAAAAATTATTGTATCTATAAGATGGAAGATGGGTCTGGAATTTAATATATGTACCCCCGGCGTGGCACCATCCCAGCATATGTCTAGAACAGAAAACAGAAAACTGGAGTGTACAGTTGTATCCGGTCAAACTGGGTGGTCCTGTTCTATCTCCAGTGTAAATGGGACTTTGTATGTGTCAGCCACCCGGAGGATAAATCTGTAATATCACATAGAACAACAGTACTAAAAAATGTATGTACTTTAATTGGTTTATCATTAAAAAACAAAGTCACACTTCACATTTTTAAACCAAATGATCTTTGAAGATGATATATAACAATTTTATTGTTATAGTGGTTCATCTAAAGAGTGGATCCTGAGGAAGCAAATGCAGTGAAACGCATTGATCCTATACACTTATTGTGCATCTTACTGCTATGTGAATGTAACCACATGCTGATATCATCTTCAAAGATCATTTGGTTTTAAAATGTGAAGTGTGACTTTGTTTTTTAATGATGAACCAATAAAAATATATATATTTTATAATACTGTTGCTCGCAATATTACAGATTTATCCTTCTGGTGGCTGACGCACACAAAGTCCCATTTTCATTGGAGATAGAACAGGACCACCCAGTTTGACCGGATACAACTGTACATTCCAGTTTTCTGCTTTCTGTTCTACACATATGCTGGGATGGTGCCACGTCGGGGGTACATATATTACTGCTTTTCGTGGATCTTTTTGTTTCTTTTTATTGGTCATGCTGGAAAATCCACAAAAAACGGCCATTTTTCGTAGACATTTTTCGTTGCAGCTAAATCAGGAAGATGTTTGCAAGGTTATTTCATTCCTAAGTTTTAACTGTGCTTCTGTTGTATTTCGCACTCTGTGCTATGTGAAGTTCTAGGTCTTTACATTTTCTTTCATCTCTAAGGCTGTATAAGAAATGTAGACTTACCCATTTTTTATAAGATAAACACTATTTACATCATTACGATTATCTGTTGGACTTGCAACACATGTCTCTATCCGGAGAACATATATCTTTCCATCAGCTCCTGTCACAAATATTCCCACATAGATCATTGTTCCAATAGTCACTTCTTCTTCATTTTGATATGCTATTGTAAATGTTGAATCTTTATAAGCAGCCATGGTAACAGGATACATTCCAGTTCCATTGGCTCCAGACAGGTATACTGTTCTGAGAAAACAAAACACATTTTTAGGTAACAAAACCAGTATTATTATTATTATACAGTATTTATATAGCGCTAAAAGGTTTGCTCAGCGCTGTACATTATAGTGGGGGACAGAACATGAGACAATACAGTAACAAAACACGAGGGGGTCAAGGGCCCTGCTCTTTCGAGCTCACAATCTAGGTACACAGTAACAAGTTAAATCACAATTTATTTCCTGAGAAGTAGCAATAGCCTTCAAAACCATGTCTGCCTACAAAAATCATTACATTTTAATGCATTAAAGTGTAACTAAACCCAGGACCCTGCATTCACTATATTTGGTCTCCCACAGAACACAGAACATGGAAATGCAATTATTTTAGTAAATAGAAACCACTAAATACCTTTTCTCATCAGCAGTTAGAGCAGTCTTGTGACTTCTATCAGTGTTCAGCACACCGCTAGTTAAATCTTGATGAGGAATTTTCGTTGTGCTCTGTCCTATGAGGCTGCATGACCCCTGACCCTCTGTTTGTACAGTGCTGACTGGCCCTGTGCTGATCACATGCACATGCAAAGAAAAAACTCTCTAGCAATACACACCAAACTGAGCATGTGTAAAGTGTCTCCTAGAGCTCTGTACTATCAGCAGATGGATTGGGGACAGTAGAAGAAGAGGAGGATCAGAGAAGACAGGATCAAACAGCCTTTTTACACAACGTGGAGGATTAATCCCCTTAGATTCCACAGTGAGTATAACAATCATGCTTTAATGTATATACAGACTGATTTTACTGTTGTGGGTTTAGTAACACAAAGCAAGAAAAAGCTTAAGCTGGTTTCTGTGGCCAATCCGCACTGTTAATAACACGAAAATCTAGGGTACACTGCTCTGTGGCCAAACCACAGTGCAGAAGTGTGAAGCTGGCATGGCAGTAAATGATCTGGTTTGAAAGTATGTAGCGTGTTTTGTGCTTGTGTATATATATATATATATATGTATATAGACCGTGTATATACCGTATACTGTGTACTGTAAATATATTGCATATATACCAGGTGTAGTATATGTATTATACAGTATATATCGAGTTTAAGAGGTAAAAACAGTTATTTGTGCCCATAACCAGATGTGTGTCCTCCAAAAAAACACCAAAATAAACAAAATGCAGTGAGCATAACTTATTGAGAGATTTCCCCTCACTTTCTATCACTCTGCTACTGAGACAAGAAGTAAAGGTGTCATTGAGACAGGAAGACACATACAGCAATAAAATCTGACACAGATTCTAACCTTCCCCAGAATGTTTTTGTTCTGCATTTTGTTCCTGGGACACCCTGTCACCAGGACAGGACGTATAGGGAAATCTCATCACTGGGGTCACAGAGAGCAATACAAATGTTGACAGTGCCCTTAAAATGTAAGTTCACCTTTACAGAAAAAATGAAAAGGTGAACTAACACCCTAAACCCTCCCCCTTCCCTGGTCCCCGCTGCACTGACCTCTGTGGGTGATTCAGTTTCACCATCAATGCAGCCTGGTGCAACAATCTGGGGGTTCGAAAAATGTGCTGTTCTTCATCTTCTTTACCTAGGGATGCATCAGAGGGGTCCTGAATGGCCAATGCAGTCACATGACAGTGCTGACCAATCAAAACTGCTCTGATCCATTCCAGCATCTCTAGGGAAAAAAGAGGAGTGGCACATTTTTCAAATCCCAGGAATGCTGCACTGGGCTGGGTGTTTGACTTTCAGCATCTGCTTTGATTATCTTTTGGCTTTCAGTTATGGTCATGTCTATGCTTTCCTTTGATCCTACACTATGAGTGTCCAAGCCCCCTAACCCAGCCAACAGTCTTCTGCTGATTATGACACATCATTTTCTGATTGTATTATCCCAAGCCAGGGAGTAAGTGCAGACCCTGGGTGATGACTGAACAAAGATGCCATTCTGGAGAGAAAAGCAGATGAAAGCATTGTCAGAGAGAGAACTGTGATCCCTGTGATGGATAATACACTCACCAGCCACTTTATTAGGTACACCTTGCTAGTGCCAAGAAAATCTCCCCCCACACCATTACACCACCACCACCAGCCTGAACTGTTGATACAAGGCAGGATGGATCCATGCATTCATGTTGTTTATGCCAAATTCTGACCCTACCATCTGAATGTCACAGCAACCAGTCTGCCCAATCTCCTCTGACCTCTGACACCAGCATGGCATTTTCATCCACACAACTGCCGCTCACTGGATATTTTCTCTTTTTCGGACCATTCTCTTTAAACCCTAAAGATGGTTGTGCATGAAAATCCCAGTAGATCAGCAGTTTTTGAAATACTCAGACTAGCCCATCTGGCACCAACAACCATGCCATGTTCAAAGTCACTTAAATCCCCTTTCTTCCCCATTCTAAAGCTTGGTTTGAACTTCAGCAAGTCATATTCACCACATCTAGATACCTAAATGCATTGCTGCCATGTGATTGGCTGATTAGCAATTTATGTTACCAAGCAATTGAACAGGTGTACCTAATAAAGTGGTCGGTGAGTGTAAATCCCTTAGTGTATTATATTTACCATACTTCCCAACGTTCTGAGATGGGAATGAGGGACACCTATTAGCAAAAGTATGTAGACATAGGATACACCCCCAGCCATGCCCCCATTAAAGGAGAATGATTGGTTAAACCCACAAGTGCTTTTTTTTTTACCACTACTACTCATTATATTGGCTTTTGAAATATACAAATTCAGCAACTTAGAAATTGGATGAAAGGTTTTACACTGTAAAACACTCTTTGATAGATAAATAGGGAATTTTATATACAACTATATAGATCAGGAGATCAGGCCAAAATGAGGGACAAATGAGGAGGAAGGAGAGGCAAAACATTGACTTTGTTCCAAATCAGAGACAGTCCCTTAAAATCAAGGACAGTTGGGAGCTATGCATTTACTGATTACTTAGCATGCACTTGAACATGATAAAAAAAAAATCTAAGGCTAGGCCTGTACTAACACCATATAGTACACAATATCATGCTCCTGGATCCACAAAAATCTAAGCCATATACAGTATAAATAGTATTCATGTTATAATGTTATAAATATCATAAACCCATTAATGGAAATGAGAGGTTAATGAAGGAGAACGAAACATTATGTTAGTGTCTTTACATAAGCAAAACGCTTATATAGTTAGTGTGATATTATTTCTTACTGATAGGTTATATTTCCAGGCAGTTTCAGACTTGTTATCATATCCCGTTTATACACACAGCTAAAGTTAAAGCTGACATTATTGAATCTGATGATTTCTGTATCCAGGACTCCAATGTACACGGTGTTGGATATATTGACATAGGATTGATCGTACTGTGGAAAGAAGGGAATACCATCAATGTGTTGTAAGCAAACAGAAACAAGTTAGACCTTTTACTTCATACATTTGTTCTGTCACTGTCAAGTAATTAGCAATGAAAAAACAGCTTTGAAATATAGAGGGGCCACTTCACTCTGCCTAATGGAAATGAAGCCTGTCAATCGTTGAGCCCAACAATCAACAGGCTTCCCCTAGCAAAAAAATGGAAAGTCTTCTGCCTTGCATGGACCTGCTGGGGGGGAGGGGGAGAGGAGGTTTGTGAAGAGACTATGTAGCATCCAGTGGCCCCAAAGATAAGATCTTCATGAATCATAGATTGGTAAGTGAAAAAATTAGACCTGGTTCACACCAATGTAGTTTGCGTTTTGCCCATTTTACAGTGCTTTTGCAATGGTTTTGATGCGTTTTGCATTTTTGAGGGGGCCAAATTGTTACTGGGCAGATTAAAAATGCAAAACGCGTCAAAATACACACTACATACATTTTCTGCAGCATCTCCACTGAAATCTATTGAACCAAAAATGCAACATTTTGCATTTAAAAAAGTCCCTGACCGTTTCCAAAAATACAGCGGCTGAAAAAAGCATAGATGTGACTGTAGTGCATTTCTGCAAAAAGCACTAAAAACGCATTGGTGTGAACCAGGCCTCAAGGAGCTTTCTAGGGTAGAGGGGATCTGTATTATAAGGATAAATGTACTAAAAGTACAGATATCCGTTAAAGTTTACCACTAGCCCAATTTCCTTTATAGAATGAGGAAGAGGTAAGATTTCTCTCAGTGACTCCATTGAAAGATCTTCTTGCACTTCTTAGCACTGTGATGCCTACAAAAGAAATCTCTCCAACAAGGACATAGGTAGCAAAAAAAAAATATACTGACATGGTCCCTAACTCTTCCCTGTTCTATCTTGAGACCCGGTTCACACCTATGCAGATTTTTTTCACACGTGTTCTTGACGTGTTTTAAATGCGTTTTTGATGGGTTTTGCATTCAGTGTTTTTGGGAGATGTCTGTTGTCTTTCAGGAGAAACCAAAACGCATACAAAATGCAAGCACTGTGTTTTTGATGCATTTTTTGCTGCATTTCCATTGAAGTCTATGGAACCAAAAACAAAACTGCTGTGGGAAAAAAATGTCCCTGATCCTTTCCAAAAAACACACTTTTACAAAATGCACAGATGTGAATGTAACCCATAGGAAACCATGTTAAGTGGACTGTTGTGCATTTCTGCAGAATTGAAAATGCTCTGAAAAACGCAGGCCTAAGGGCACATTCACACCAAAATGAGAAACCCTTTAATGTGCGTTTCCCACACTGCATTCAAAATACACTCTGCTGTGAGTGTCCATATAATCCTAATGGCATCCCAAATGCAGATTCCAAACACAGTGCGTTTACCTGCACCAGATCAGATGGTATTGCAGTGTTATGCGATCCAGTGCAGTGCATTTGGGAAAAGTGATACATGCATTACTGTTGGTGCGATCCAGTGTAAGTTCAGTCCATTCAAATGAATGGGCTGAAAATCACACCGCACTGAGTCACAGAGGAATGGCACAGGAACACAGACTGAGGCCCTGTGTGAATCAGGTGTGAACTGGCCCTAAATGAAATGAAACTTTTTGGCTGGAGTTGGGCTTTAGGCAATCTTTCCAGGAAAATCTGAAGCAAAATGCTAAGAGTGACGTTTTCCATATATTTCCTGTTGTAAACAATACATACAAGCCGAAAGAGCTGCTAAAATAAATGAATGAATAAATGAATAGTGTGTTACCGTCAATGTGTTTCCACACCAAGTGGATGTTGCTTGGACCATAAAATATGTCACTCTGAAGCCATTGACCATGTCATTAACATAAATGTAATTGCAGCCCACTGATGGATCCCTCACATGAATTGTGGAAGGGTCGTAACCAAGTGCTTCTAGCTCACATTGCTTCATTGAGACTGTCATTGCACTGTTTTCACAGACAACCGTAGGGTGAAAATCATTACGTGCTGGGAAAATTCAACAAAAGAGTACATATAAATCAATCAGTGGGCAATGCATACAAGAACTGTTCTTTTGCACATGTACATAGATCCACTCATCTTACTATTTGTTACTGCTTACAGACACTTTTACCCATATGGCCCAGTTCCCTAACAAATAACAAACAGAAAGAATTCCTAAAGCTCAACATTTTAAAGTGTTACTAAACCCAGGACCCTGCATTCACTATATCTGGTCTCCCACAGTACATACAACATGGAAATGCAATTAGTTTAGTAAATATAAACTGCTAAATACCTTTTCTCATCAGCAGTATATAGCAGTCATGCGACTTCTATCAGTGTTCAGCAGAGCACTGGTTAAAGCTGTAGGAGGAGTTTCCATTCTCCTCTGACTGTCCTATAAGGGTGCACGACCCCTGACCCTCTGTCTGGACAGTGCTGATTGGCCCTGTATTGATCACATGCACTCTCCCAAGAAAAAAAACTCTCCAGAAATACACACCAAACTGAGCATGTGCAGAGTGTCTCCTAGAGCTCTGTATTATGAGCAGATTGGGGACAATAGAAGAAGGAGAGGATCGGGGAAGACAGGATCAGACAACCTTTTTACACAATGCAGGGGATTAACCCCATAGGTTCCACAGGGAGTATAACAAGCATGCCTTACCGCATATATACATTAAGTTTACTGTTGTGGGTTTAGTAACACTTTAAAGAGTTCATGGTGAGTCTGGAAGAGAGATATTGAGAGCTGAACCCTCGTTATTTATTACTGTAATTCAGTCAAGCTGTATAAACAGTAATAAATACGGAGATCTTTTAGCTTTTTTTCCAGTATAAAAAAAATGATTAAACAAGCAATGTATTATCCGAATATAATCTGAATTCTAAAGGGAACTACAGCCAGAAATGTGTCATTAGAGTTATTTTGAATTCCCCGATATCTGTCTCACAAATATCATATAAAATTCATTTGGACACAGTGCTGCATGACTTAACTACTTCAAGTCCGGACACTTTTACCCCCTTCCTGTCCAGGCCAATTTTCAGCTTTCAGTGCTAACACACTTTGAATGACAATTGCGCGGTCATGCAACACTGTACGCATATGAATTTTTTTGGTATTTTTTTTAGACATATAAAACTTTTTTTGGTGGTATTTATTCACCACTGGGATTTTTATTTTTTTTTGCTATATAAATGAAAAAGTCCAAACATTTTGAAAAAAAAGTGTTTTTCTTATAAATTTTGAAAATAATCTTTCTTCATAAATCTTGGCCAAACTGTTTTCGGTTATCTTTTTAGTAAAAAAAATAATGCAAATTAGTTTATAACCAAAAATTATAAGTTTTAAAAAATGTTTTTACATTTTTATTTGATTTTTTTATATTATTGTTTATGTTTTTTTTTTACACTGATTGCTTTTACACCCATAAAGGCTGTAAAAATTATCATGTCTCCTTCACTCTGGCTGCATTGTTGCAGCCATTGAGAAATACTGTGGGAGCTGTGATTGGTCACAGCTTGTCACATGGTACAAGGCTGTTGTGAATAGCCTTGTACCATGTGACCTCTGTGAGCATTCACAGATTTCACACGTAGTAAGCAATTCATGTGATCACTGATTGGCCAATCAGTGATCACATGATCGGGACCTCACACAGAGGTCCCGTACAGCGAATGGTGTTCTGCTGTGTCCTTTGGACACAGTGGACAACGGATCACGGTGCCGCACGCTTCCAGAGCCAGAAAAAGCAGACGCCATTTATGAACGGCAACCTGCTCCTGCACTGCTCCCGTCCAGCCGTTTATGTACAAGGGCCAGACTGGGAGTGGTTAATAATTGTCAGTCAAAGTATCACAGTGCTCAATGCGGAAAAATTATCTGGTAATAAAGAGGGTGAAACATGCCGGTCCCGAACACAAATGGCTTGTTAATTTGTGTATTTTACATCTGCATGGAGTTTGGCTTTAAATTGGATACAAACTCAACTACTAAAATGCCATGTGATTTCAAAAGTAATTTTTAATACTCTCATATCTTCCGTTTTCATTACCATAAAATTTGGTGTTCCTGGTTTTTGGCTGTCACACTGATGCTTTGTCTTCAGTCACCAACCAGGAACCAATACTGTATAGGTATCAGGATCTCCGACTTTTCTCCAATTGTAATTTGCTGCATTCTTGTTCCAGGTCAGTGATTCAGAAACTAGCATTGTGAAAGTGGTCACTAATGTCAGTCCCCATAATATTGTCATGGAATGTGTACTTTCAACACTTCCATACAGGGCACTTATTGTCATGGAAAGTGTACTTTAACCACTTGCCTACAGGGCACTTATACCCCCTTCCTGCCCAGGCCAATTTCCAGCTTTCAGCACTGTCACACTTTGAATGACAATTGCGCGGTCATGCAACACTGTACCCATATGAAATTTGTATAATTTTTTTGTGACAGATAGAGCTTTATTTTGGTGTTATTTAATCACCTCTAGGTTTTTTATTTTTTCTTAAACAAACCAAAAACCACTGAAAATTTGGAAAAAAAAAAGTTTTTTCTTAGTTTTTGATATAAAATTTTGTAAATAAGTGGTTTTTCTTTTTCACTGATGTGAGCTAATGAGGCTGCAGTGATGGGCACTGATAGGCTGCACTGATGGACATTGATAGGTGGCACTGATGAGAATGCACTGGTAGGTGGCACTGATGGGCATTGACAGGCATCACTGATGGGCACTGAAAGGCAGCACTCATATATGGCACTGATAGACGGCCCTGACTGACACTGTTAGGCGGCACTGCTAGGCAGCACTGACAGGCACTGATAGGTGGCACTGACTTTCATTGATAGGTGGCACTGACTGGCACTGGTGGGTGACACTGAAAGGCAGCTCAGATGGGCACTGATATGTGGCATTGATGTGCACTGGTAGGCACTGAAATGTGGCATTGATGTGGCACTGATGGGCACTGGCAGGTGGCATGGATGAGCACTGACAGCTGGCACTGATGAACACTGACAGGTGGCACTGCTGGGGATACACTGATCATCAGGGCAAACTGATCATCAGTGCCCTGATGATCAGTGTACATGTCCCCTCTGAGGAATGCCGATTACCGGCTCTCCTCTCTTCTCGAGCTGTCAGCGTGACAGCTCATGAGGAGAGAAATGCAGATAACCGGTATTTCCCTATTTACATGCGATCAGCTGTGATTGGACACAGCTGATCACATTACCGAGGTGACATCTTCGACTCTTTCCATTGATCGATGATCTGCTGTGTCCTAGGGACACAGCGCAGTGCCGATCACCGAGCTGCACGCTCCCGGAGCCACGCATGCGCGGTTAGAATGGGACGACGTCATATGACGTCCTTGCAGAAAGAGAAAACTGCCTTGCGCCTGTCATATTACTATATGGCGGGCGATAGGCAGTTAAGCAGCTACTGGAAGTAATGGGGAGCCTGTTTTAAGGCCCCCCCCCACACTCATGGGATTGTGACAGCTGAGGTGGGGCAGTTTCAAGGCCCCCCTTCCCCTTATTTCTCCTCAGGCACCTGGGGGGTCCGATCACACCTGGTCCAGCTGTGGGAAATCTGCCCGGCAACATTCCCTGTCAGGTGGCACAGGTGCGATCTGCCCGGAGATAGGAGAGGTCAGCTGACCCTGGGGATCATTCTGGAAGGTCACATGACTTTTAACCTAGGGTCATCTGATCTTTTGGAACCTTCAGAAGGGGCTTAAATCTCTATAAAAAGGGGCTCCGTGAGGGGCTCTGAGCCAGTCCTTAGACCCCTGTGTGACAGTTAGCCTCCCCCCTCCCTTGTCACGGCCATATTATTACGTGGTTTGGTCACCTTTCTACAAAGTGGGGCAGTTGATTTCATTGTCTTTGGATATATTTTCACCCCGAGTCGTAGTGTCTGGGTTGTTGTCAATGGTTGATGTTATTGATAGTAAGTATAAATGGTTATTAACCACTAACTGCCCATGGCTGGGCAAAAGCACGTTTTAAAACGTGCTGTTTCAAAACAGGTAGGGGGTGCGCTCGAGGCGCGCCGCCGCCCTACCTTCACCGCCGATCTCAGCCGCGGGTGTCAGTTGCCGGGTCACAGCCGGTTATTATCAGCAGTGTCCCGGCGATTAGCGGCAATCAGTGACAGAGAGCACAGCTGCAGTAGCTCTGCTTTCTGTCAGTTCCCTGACAGTACCTGACAAGCTGACAAAGAGAAAAGAGTTTCTCTGTCCCAATCAGGCTGTCTCCATGCAGTACACCCCCCCCCCCGCCCCCTAGTAAAACACTCCCATCACTCAGTTAACCCTTTCAGTGCAAAAAAAAAGTTAATCCCTTCCTCCTCAGTGCCATTAGTACAGTGTCAGTGTTTTTTTTTTGCACTGATCACTGTATTGGTGTCACTGGGGATGTCAGTGACCCCAAGTCAGTTCCCCCCCAGTGTCAGAATGTCCGCCGCAGTCCTGCCATAAGTCGCTGATCGCCGTCATAAGTCACTGATCGCCGCCATAAGTCGCTGAACACCGCCATTATTAGTATAAAAAAAAATTAAAAATCCGAGTATCTTTCCCGCCATTTGTAGACGCTATAACTTTCACGTAAACCAATTAATTTACACGTATTGGGTTTTGTTTTAGCAAAGACGTGTCGCAGAATGCATTTTGGCTGGACATGTTTTATAGCAAAAAGTACAAAATATTGTTTTTTTTTTCTCAAAATTGTCAGTGCAAAAAATAAAAAATGCACAGGCGATCAAATACCACCAAAAGAAAGCTCTATTTGTGTGAAAAAAAGGACATAAATTTTATTTATGTACCGTATTGCATGACCGCGCAATTGTCCGTTAAACTAGCACAGCGCTGTATAGAAAAAAATGGCGTAAATTACAGTATCTATACCATAGTTTGTAGACGCTATAACGTTCACAAAAAGCAATCAATATACACTTATTGGGATTTTTTTCACCAAAAACATGTAGCAGAATACATTTTGGCCTAAATTTATAACTAACTTTGAGTTTACTATATACTTTTTATAGCTGAAAGTAAAAAATATAGTTTTTCTTCAAAATTTTTGGTCTTTTTTTGTTTATTGCGTGAAAAATAAAAAGCGCACAGGTGATCAAATACCACCGAAAGAAAGCTCTATTTGTGTGAAAAAAAGGACATAAATTTTGTTTGGGTGCAGTGTTGCATGACCACGCAATTATCAGTTGAATTAGTGCAGCGCCGAGTAGCAAAAAGAGGCCTGGTCATTAAGGGGGGTAAATCCTCAGGAGGGCAAGTGGTTAATAAAGTGATGTAAGGTATCATATATTTTATAGCAGTAATAAAGAGGCCGCGGCCAATTAACCTCCAGTGCTGTTTGTGTTGATTTCATTCATTTCAGACATGCCGGCTACAATCCCATAATAGTACGAAGCCACTAAGTGCTCCATCTAATGACTAATCTACACGTTTTCCATATATAATAAAATAACAAACACATGCAGGGGCGTATCTACCGTGAGGCAAAGAAGGCGTTTGCCTAGGGCGGCAACTTTTAGGGGGTTGGCACCGCCCCCCCCAAGAAGGGACCTTTTGAGCAGCGGCGGACAGCAGGGAGATCGATGTGGGGGAGGGCAGTTGCAGAGCAATGATTGTGCACCTCTCCCTGCAGCAGCTGATGAGCCAGGACCAGGGAAATGCCTGGAGCAGGAAGAGAAGAGCATGGAGTGAGCTGTGTTGTCTTCTGTGGGCTCTCCCTCCTGCCATCCATCTAGAAGATTACACTAATGCTGATCACTGACAGATCATATGGGACTGCACACACCTCCCCTCCCTTCCTGCTGCACGGAGATCAACAGCCCTTGGAGAGGGGTGGGGGTGTGTGTGTGTGGTCCCATACGATCTGAGGAAGAGGGGGGAAGAGAAAGAAAGGGAAGAGAGAGAGGGAGGAGAGAGGGAAGAGAGGGAGAAGGAGAGAGAGAAGAAAGAGGGAAGAGAGAGAGAGAAGGAGAGGGAAGAGAGAGAGAGAAGGAAGAGAGGGAGGAAAAAGGGAGGTGAGAGAGAGGGAGGAAAGAGAGAGAGGGAGGGAAGAGGGGGATAAAGAGAGAGGGGGAAGAGAAGGAGAGGGAAGAAAGAGAGAGAGAAGGAAGGAAGAGAGGGAGGAAAGAGAGAGGGAGGGAAGGAAGGAAGAGAGGGAGGGGAGAGAGAGGGAGGGAAGAGGGGGATAAAGAGAGAGAGAGGGAGAAGGAGAGGGAAGGAAGAGAGGGAGGGAAGAGGGGAGAGAGAGAAGGAGGGAACGGGGGAGAGAGAGGGAGGAAAGAGAGAGGGAGGGAGGGAAGAGGGGGATAAAGAGAGAGAGAGGGGGGAATAAAGAGAGTGGGGGAAGAAATAGAGGGAGGAAGGGAGAGAGAGGGAGGAAGAGAGAGAGAATGAGAGAGGGAAGGAGAGGGAAGAGAGGGGAGGGAAGAGGGGGATAAAGAGAGAGGGGGGATACAGAGAGAGAGGGAAGAAAGAGAGGGGGGGGAGAGAAAGAGAGAGGGGGGAAGGGGGAGAGAGAGGGAGGAAGAGGGCGGGGGGAAGGGAGAGAGAGAGAAAGAGAGGGGGGAGAGAGAGAGGGGGAGGGAGAGAGAGGGAGGAAGAGAGAAAGAAACAGATAGAGGGACGGAGAGGGGGGAGGGAGAGAGGAGGGGAGAAAGAGAAAGGGAAGAGGGGGGAAGAGAGAGAGAACAGAAAGAAAGGGAGAGAGAGAATCATATATACATACACACACTTATTGAACTCTCTCGCTCTCTCATTGGGGAGGGGGGGGGGGCGCAACATTTTTGTGTTGCCTAGGGCAGCACAAAATCTAAATACACTACTGAACACATGACAGAGCAAAGCATGTAATATTGTCAATGTCTTAGGGAATGTGACTCCCAATGTATACACTGCAAGAACAAACTCCTAATATGCCCACCAAACACATACTGTGCATTCTCTGTATGGGGAAATGACTGGGATGACATTGCAAAGGAAAGAAAATGAACGAAGTCTTACTCAGATCAGGGTATGCGGTGTTATTACATTGACACTCTCCTGATGGCGTGCATTCTTCATCTGTGGCACATCCTAACTCACAGAGAGGAGTAGCTGAGAAGACACAGCAGGAAAATATCTGTTTAAAATGACATCCTACAATGATCAGACTCAGAAAGTACACTTTAAACTGATATGAAAATACTTACGTGTGCAACAGGATAGATTAGTGCTGTAGTATAGCTTCCCTGGACAGCAGAGGAGAGGATTAGGGCATGTTGTATTTACATTTGGAATACAGAGCGTATAATCAGTACATGCACATCCATTTTCAGAATAACAGTCCCCATAACATGGGACAGAGTCACAATAAGTCATATTCTGGTAGTTGGCTGAGAAGAGAACAAAAAGATGTTAGAAACCAGGAGCTTTTGTAATTAGACAATTTTCAGATCAGATCACATGGCACAAAAACATCTGCAATATCACTACAACCGGCAACAGTATTTATAAAACTGACCATAAACTTTTGCAATCAGTAGAAAAATCTTTTGTTCAACAATCGTATTAATTCCTTTGGTGACTGCAATGACTTTATAAGTCCTAATGTAAAATGTCCCTTTACCATGAGAACGCTCCCAACTGAGAACTAGGAATGCGCAATTGTGTGTGTTCCTGGCTGTCAGATCCGCTGTCACTTAGAAAAATGAGTCCTAGCGTTATTGTCCAGGAAACTGACGCACACCAATGCTGCCAGACTTGGTCTGGGTGTCTATGTGTATATATATATATATATATATATATATATATATATTCCACCACTTTTAGGCACCCAACACTTTGTGCAGACACTTTGGTGTGTAGATCACAGAGCTGAGAATGAATCCTAAAGCTGAACTTGACCTATAAAGGGAAGTTCAACTTTATATCCTCCTCTGTCAGAGTTTTGTTTTTTTTTCAGGAGCGGTACAAAGTTTTGTAAGGTACGCGCTCCCACTTCTGTTGGAATTGCCTAGGCAATCCCAACAGAAATTCACCTCCCCCCACTGTCTGCGACCTCCTGGGACACATCACAGGTCCAAGGAAACTGCTGGACCATTCACAAAGCACAGCACGATTTGCACACACACACTGGGGTGTGTAACTGCTTACTTTTCATTTTTTTCAGACTGTAGAACCTCTAAATCTATAACACTGTCTATTTTACATAGACAACTTTTTTTTTTTTACCTTTAGGTGTACATACACTTTCATTTCACTGATATCCCCTTTCACATATCACTAACACTTGGATTCACACTTAACCTGACCCTCACCCTCAACTTAATACATAACCTATCCCCTAAAATGAACTTACGGACGTTTTAATTCTGTCTTTAAAAATTGGGCTGTCAGAAAGGCAGAGCCAATTTTATTACAGGCATCTAATTCTTTACCTGGGATCATGTTCTGACAGCATCACTTTAAGCCCCTGGCCACTGATCCTAATCCTATTATTGCTTTAACCCCTTCCCGCCCCCTCAGATTAGTGGTAACATGTGAACAGCAGAGACACCAGCCATTGATTTGTACAGTCAAAATCTGACAGCTGCAGCTGTTCGCATCCAGTGTGAGGGCAGTGTTTACAACCACTGGAAAATCTACTGATTCTTGCTGGCGGCTGACCCTGACCACTGCTCTTCAGCTGTCTGAATGTACTCTTATAGACAGTGTACTTGTGACATGCAGGATTGGTGCATATGTTAAAGAAATTATACACTGTATCCCTTCGGGCAAAAAGAAGCAAAAGAGATTTATGTGGACATATCTGTAATGCAAAGGAGACTTTGTGTCAAATGTTTTAAAAGCTGGCCTTACTTTTTTTTTTTCGGTGAGCTAATGGACTGAATGAAAAAAAAACAAAACATATTCCTCCATGTACACAAATGGATGGATGGAGCAATTCTCCCTGCTGGGACATTGTGCTGTGACAGCAGCACCCGCCACTGTCAGAATACACAGATCTGCAGCTGATTGGCTGTAGCTGCTGATCAATAAAAAATTTTCCAACATGTTCCTTGGAATTTTGTTGAGTAGAGACAGACGCACACTGATCAATACTGAACAGGCCAAATTTTGATCAGTGTAGGGCTAGCTTCAGTGCCGGTCACACTGGTGCGATTTGAGAATTGAAATCACACCTGAAATTGCATCTTATGAATGTCAATGTCTTAACGTGCGATTTTCTGCAGCTTGATTTCTAAAGTAGTTTTTACATTGCTTTTTCTGCAGTTTTGTTGCGATTTCACATACATATAATATAATGGAAATTGCACTGCAAATTGCAAGAAATCGTTGAAAATCTTCACAAGTAGCAATAAAGTCTTCAGAAATCACACCTCAAATCACACTGAAATTACACACAAATCATGCAATTTTAAATCGCAGAGGTGTGACCGGTGACTTAGGCTTTAGCATTGATTTATGGTTGTTCCTTTTCTGGGTTATGACACTGTTTGATGTGGTTGTGTAAGGCTTGGTTCACACCCTATGCAGTTTGCATTTCATCCGTTTCCGCGGTACTTTTGAGATGTATTTTGCATTTTTGCACACGTGTTTTCATGCGTTTTTCATGCATTTTTTGTGCTTTTTTTGCCAATTTGTTGTTGGGCAGATTAAAGAACACAAAACAAATCAAAAATGCATCAGAAATGCACTAAATACTTTTCTGCAGTGTCTCCATTGAAGTCTATTGAACCGGACCCTTTCCAAAAATGCAGTAGCTGAAAACGCATAGATGTGAACGTGTCCCATAGGAAACCATGTTAAATGGACTGTAGTGTGTTCCTGCAAAAAGCATAGGTGTGAGCCAGGCCTTAGACCTTCAGGATCGCTAATCTTTGGAACTGAAATTGGAATTGTGATAAACAATGAATGCTGATGTGAAAATGCTGTTTTTTTCATATGTATATTTGAGACATCTGGAGAGAAGGTGTAGCAATCTAGTGATCTCCAGAGTGGAGGAGGTGTGATTTTTCAGCAGAAATATTATTGTGTTTGTGTTGAGTATTTGTACTTTAACCCTTAAGTGACTGAGTTGATGAATAAGTGATGATGCTGATTCTTCACAGTCTGGCTATGAACAGCAGTCAGATTTCATCATCTATAAATCTGTGTAATACTGTATGTAATATTGATTCATTTAATGTTAAGGCTTATCATGCAGTTCTCCTGTCTTTGTAAAACATGTAGTGCACTTACGGTCTGCAAGATCTATGCACTGAGCACCTAGAAAAGGGAAAAAAAGAAGGAAGAGTCAAAGGCTGTATTGTAAAGTGATGTATACAATAAACTATACATATATAAGTACATATATACACTGACACACACACTTTGTATATTTGTAAATAAATAAAGAGAAAAGACCAGGGGGTAAAGGACCCAGAGGCCAAAAGGGGATCCAAATGAGGACAGACTGCAGCCTTGAAAACCAAATGATAGACAAAAATAATTTAATTTATTTTTGATGAGAGATCTGTCATACTTTCAAACATCACTTGATATCTGAAGAATGACTTTCAGCTTTTTACCCTGATACTAGGGATTATACCAATTATTTTTGATGGTTGCATCAAGGATAATGTTTATCTAGATTTATTACTATGCACTTTTCGTGTATGTTTACATGCTTATGTGATTTATACATGAATCCTGTCCTTGGTACTCACCATACCTTCTTGAGCCATCTATATCACCACCTGCTTGTCATCTTCACTGTCTTGTTCAAGTTTTGAGACTATTCTATTCATCACAGGTCTACTATTCATCACTTCTTTATGGGACTTTTTGCATGCCTAGTGCTGTCCAGGTTGATCTTGCCATTCTGCTCTTGACTTCCTTCCCCCTGGGTGGTGGTGAGGTACTTTCCTGTGTAATTTTTGTATATTTTGGCGTACCATGCCATACATGTCTTTGTGATATTTGTACTTTTTTTACTGCAAATTAAATTATTTTTGTCTATCATTTGGTTTTCAAGGCTGCAGTCTGTCCTCATTTGGACCCCCTTTTGGCTTCTCTTTATTTTCTCATTTATGATTAGGGTCCCGAGGACACCACATACATATATCTATGTGAGTCAGCATTATTTATAATTGGGTCACTATCTTTATTTGGTAATTTCTGACCCTGAGCTTTAGGAATCCTGGTGTGTTCTATTTTGTATTCAATCTGCCTTTCAGGCCTTTTGCATGAAAAAAATATCTCCCACACTTTCTTCCATACTTTAAAGCCGACCTGCAGGCTGAACAAAAAGCATCTGACAGATGTCTCCATCCACACATGGATGAAGCTCCTGCTGTCATTATAGTACTTTGACTGCCCGTTCCACCAGCTGTCAAAATATCTGGGCAGCAGCTGCATCTGGGTGGATGCAGCTGCTGTTCCGCTGTCAATTTTCTGCCCAGTTCCTTCAATTTTCCAATCGAGGGATGTCAGGCAGGAGGTGGCTGAAAGGGCCATCCACTGATTGAATTTTGATGCTTCATCAGGAACAGCTGAAATCAGTGTATGGCCAGCTTAAAGTGGAAGCTCAGTCACACACTAGCTATACTTAAATCTACTTCCACTCTCATTCTAAGCCTATTCTATGTACCCTGTAAAGGATAGATCTGTATACTACTTATGCTGAAGTTGTTCCGGGCCCCTCACATGATCGAGTCTCAGTGTCGACCTCAGTGAAGAAGAGAGATCGCACACAACAGCTGCAGAGCCTGGGTGTTAATGTCAACCATAGGCTTACTATGAGGCATTTGTTGTTGGCTGCGCTAGGACCCAATCATGTGACTGGACTGGAGTGCCCTCAGGTAAGTAGGTAAGTACCTGCCTGGAGTTTGCATGTTCTCCTCGTGCCTGCGTGGGTTTCCTCTGGGTATTCCAGTTTCCTGCCACATGCCAAAAACATACTGGTAAGTTAACTGACTCTTGTCTAAAATTGCCCCTAGCATGTATATGAATGTGAGTTAGGGACCTTAGATTGTAAGCTCCTTGAGGGCAGGGACCAATGTGAATGTATAATAGATATGTAAAATGTTGTATACATTGACAGCACTGTATAAGTACCTGTAATAAATAAATAAATAAATGCACATCTTTCCTTTGGATAGAATAGGCTTACAATAGGGGTGGGAGTAGACTTAAGTATAGATAGCTTTTGATTGAACTTCCACTTTAAGCATTTCTTCATGAGTTAATTAATAGAGCTCAAAAATGCCTAACATTTTCAGTGCTGGCCTTATTCTGAAAGGCAAAAATTAACAGAATAAGAAGAAAACCTTAATAAACCTGAAAGATGCAGACTAGTGCTTGCCCACTGGAGGACTAACCCCCCACCCCCCTTATTCCAAAAATAGTTCTTTTGTGGTCATTTATTAAGGTATAGAGAATGTCTACTTAGAGAAGTGATGTTCATGTAGCTTAGTGAATAAAGCAAACTGAATACCCAATCATGTGTAAAGGAAGGAAAATACCAGGTTTTCCTTACACAGAGTAGGATGGTTGGCATGAATGCAGCAGGGGCGGAATGACAACTCATGGGGCCCCTGGGCAATAGGGGATCATGGGGCCCCTGTGTCCTTGCCCAAACTCAAAAAAGCCTATGAAAAAGGTACCAGGGGCATCTCATGGGGCCCCCTACTGACCCCGGGCCCTCGGGCAGCGCCCGAGTTTCCAAATGGTCAGTCCGCCCCTGGAATGCAGTTTCCATTTATTCGCTATGATAAGGGAACATTTACTTTGCCAGGTGCTCTTTTAATAAAACATCCCATCGGCTGGAATTCGAACATAAAGGAACTGAGGAAATGTTGGCAATACAAATAATGAGTGAGAGTATCGCTGGTCATTTGCATCACTACATAACCATTACATTACAGTCTGTAGGCACACAACCTTACGTGTCCAAACCAACATCCCTCTGCTAATATCACCTCTTTTACACACAATATTTTTTAGCAAATGACTGATCCCTATTTTAGAATATTGTGACAATGTGTAATAGTATAAATCCATGTAAAATTACCTTTAGGTAGAGGATGCATTTTCCTCTGATAATGGAAACATTCTGCTTGATAATTATACAGGGAAAGGCCCCTCTTTACTTTGCCACCTATAGCACAGGCCTAGTGTGCCCATTGCATCCACCTCTTGCACCCAATTTACATAAAGAAGAGACCCACTGCTGTAACTACTGAATTGGATCATGGGAACAAAAGAGTGCCAATTAGTTCTAGATTCTATAGCTGTAGTGGTGCTTTAATAGGGTGAAATTCAATACATTCTGCACAGGTTCAGCAAAGCTGGAAATACACAAGTTTGTATTGAATATTAAAATGATTCTGTATGGGTGAGGAATATACTGAAACTAAATTATCTGTACAGATACAGAAAGTCAAGCTGTAATATTCAAAATACAGTACTAGTGTAGGAATTGTTTAGTATTGACTTATTAATTGCAATTTGCAGCGACTTACCTGCATACTCGATAAGAACAGCCAACCCAATGATAAAGTACATCTTCATTTGTGCAAGTATTGGGTGTGCTCCTGAATATGAGATGAATACCTTATCAGACCAAAACCCAAAAATGCAGAAATATTTACTTACAGCTGGCTTTATAGATGAGGGGGTGGGAGCAAATGACAAAGTAGGCCAAATGATCAGCAATTGCAAACAGTAATATGATGCAAAAACTCCAGGACTGTTCTAATTGGCCAGGACTGACTTATATTTTTAACTTGTTTGGTACCCACTTCATGTCAGTCAGGTGTAAATTTTACAACAGTCGTCAGTTCATAGGAATGTACAAGGCATACAATTTATAACATAGGAATGTTACTGATCAGACCTAGTGTCACTGTTCACACGTCAAGGAGAGAACTACCTTACCCCCAGGTCACACTGCTGTCAATCACAGCCAGTCAGTCAATGAGGAGAGATAGAGCCAAGCCAAGGTTCTGTTTGGGAATGGACACACGGAGCAGCGGGTGCCCCAATAGCAAGCTGCTTGCTGTGGGGGCACCCAACAGGAGGGAGGGGCCACCAGGAAAGCCTGCAGGGGATCCGAGAAGAGGAGGATCTGGGCTGCTCTGTGCAAAACCACTGCACACAGTAGGTAAGTATAACATGTTTGTTATTTCCACCCCCCAAAAAATGAACCTATAGAATCGCTTTTTCCTATTGATCTGACTGCAATAACATAAGCAGTCATATTTAAACCAAAAAAAGTACTATATTGCAGCTTACCAGTGATGCTGGCTTCATTAGTTTTTTTTCTGAGAACATATTCAGCAAGTACAGCAGATACTTGTTGATCTCGTAGTGTGTAACTTTCTGTGAGCTGAAAGGACAGCACAAACATCTTTATATTTCTTGTGTAAACTACTAGTCTCATCAATCCCCTATGTACTGGAACTGAACAAAGGTGGATGTTTGAAGTCCAGCCTGTGTGACAACCACCACCAGAGATACTGTGAAGAAACTATTATAACCACAAATGGACAGGAAACATGTTATCTGCAGGATTGCTGGGTGAAAAAATCTGAAAAAAGAAACGAATACAGCCACCTCATCTGAGGACTGGTATGTTGCAACACATATGCCAACACTATATTGCCAAAAGTATTGGGACGCCTATCTTTACACGCACATGAACTTTAATGGCATCCCAGTCTTAGTCCGTAGGGTTCAATATTGAGTTGGCCCACCCTTTGCAGCTATAATAGCTTCAACTCTTCTGGGAAGGCTGTCCACAAGGTTTAGGAGTGTGTCTATGGGAATGTTTGACCATTCTTCCAGAAGTGCATTTGTGAGGGCAGGCACTGATGTTGGACGAGAAGGCCTGGCTCACAGTATCTGCTCTATGCAAAGGTGTTCTATTGGGTTGACGTCAGGACTCTGTTCAGGCCAATCAAGTTCCTCCACCCAAAACTCCCTCATCCATGTCTTTATGGACCTTGCTTTGTGCACTGGTGAGCAGTCATGTGGAAACAGGAAGGGGCCGTCCCCAAACTGTTCCCACAAAGTTGGGAGCATGAAGTTGTCCAAAATGTCTTGGTATGCTGAAGCCTTAAGTGTTCCCTTCACTGAAACTAAGGGGCCAAGTCCAACCCCTGAAAAACAACCCCACACCATAATCTTTTCTCCACTAAACTTTACTCTTGGTACAATGCAGTCAGGCAAGTACTGTTCTCCTGGCACTCGCCAAACTCAGACACTTACATCAGATTGTTGCAAAAATCCATATGGAATTTCCTTTACCCATGTAATAGATGGGAACTATCTGGTCTTTTTAGACCTGGAATTAAAGCAGAGTTTCACTCACCCTATCAAAAAATAAAAGTCAGCAGCTACAAAAACTGTAGCTGCTGACTTTTAAAAAGCAGCCACTTACCTGTCCCTGGGTCCTGCGGTGTGTCACCCGCAGTCCGTTTCACCGGCCGTCCTGTACTCTAGAGGCTGCCATCTTCAGTGTGGGCACCCGGCTGTGACTGCTTGTGGTTTCACAGACGGGTACCCACTGCGCATGCGTGAGTAGTGCTGTGCTTCACGAATGGTCCTGTAGTCTTCTGGGACCTGTCATGTGTCCCAAAAGTCTACAGGAAGGGAGGGAGGGAGGACACCTTCCGCTTTCGATTGCCTAGGCAATCGGACTGGAAGTGGGAGTGGGTACCTGTCAAATTCGCTCCCCCCCACCCCCCCAAAGGTGCCAATCCTTAATTGGGAGCGGGGCAGCAGTCCTTAAAACTTCCCCTTTTGGGTGGAGCTCCGCTTTAAGGTCCAATATTGAGGGCATGATTTGCTCAAAAACTAATTTCAAACCCACCGCTGGGAATTCCTCTCTACATGTGAACAGTAACCATCATCCACAGTGGTTAAAAAGCGTTCCCTACAGACAGTTTTGCACATTAAAATGCACATGCACTCTTAAACAAGACTATATTGAACAGAGTTCTATTCTCAAGAATAAGTTTAAGGAAAAGTGGTATAAGGACACCCACATCGAATCAGCATACAACATATAGCCCGGAAGGTCAGGAAAGGGGGGGGATGAGCAAGCGCCCCCCCTGAACCATACCAGGGCACATGCACTCAACATGGGGGGGTGCTTTGTGCGGGTCCCCCTACCAAAGCACCTTGTCCCTATGTTGATGGGGATAAGGGCCTCTTCCCTCAACCCTGGCCTGTGGTTGTGGGGTCTGTAGGCAGGGGGCTTATTAGACTCTGCAAACCCCTTTAGCAAGGGGGCCCCCAGAACCTGGCCCCCCCATGTGAATTAGTATGGGGTACAAAAAAAAAGTGTAGAGTGAAAAAAGACAGGAGACAGTCTTTGACAAGTTCTTTATTACAAGAAGAAAAATAAAAGAATGTCCCTAGAAGTAGATCCAACATCAATCACGATGCCTGCTGCCGCCGCTTCCCGTTGAAGGAAGGAAAAGGAAGGCTTCGCTCCCAACACTGGCTCCTGACCGTCTGACTGCTCCGCTGGCTTGACAGTTCTTAAATATGTAAGGGGTGGCCCCACCTCCTTGTGACATCATTGACCAAGCATGCCCCAGCTGATGATGACACAAGGGGCAGTGTCATACACATGATGTCCCTGGGTGGCCCTGCCCCTTACATATTTAAGAACTCTCAGTCCAGTGGAACAATCAGACAGCCGGGAGCCAGCGTCAGGAGCAGAGCCTTTTTTTTTTCTTTTTGTGGGTAGCGGTGGTGGCTGGCATAGTGATTGATGTTGGATCTACTTCTGGGGACATTCTTTTATTTTTCTTCTTTTAATAAAGGACTTGTCACAGACTGTCTCCTGTCTTTTTTCACACTGCACTTTTATTTTTGTGAATGGGTAGTGTCATGTTTCATATGACTGCCATATTGACAGTTACCGAAAGCAACGACATCTCCCACTGCAGAGAGAGGTCAGAGTGTTGGAAATTGCAGAGTAGGCGTGTGACCATCCCAGGTGAGGTACCTCAGAGATTTTGCAGCACCGACGATTGACAACAGGAAAAAACTAGCAGAGAGACAGAGCCCCATTCATCATCCCTTCAAGGAGTTAACCCCTGGAGACTGTTCTTCTTGGATGTGGTGAGCAACTGCTAACCAGTGACATGTCAGTCCTTAAGAGCGCTCCACCGATTCACTAACACAGGCCTGTGCAACTCATAGACTCACACAGTGTTACAATCCTACAGCATACAAGTGAATTTAGGACTGAGCCTAAAGAGATGTCAGTTTAGCTGGGGACATATTGCTGCTATAGTTGCAGGGGGTTAATTCTGATCTATAGCTGTACCGGTATATACATGAATATTGTGTTTATTGATGTTATTGTGGCAATTCTAGAAGGTTTGTGTATTCAATGCATTTAACTGCTATTTTCCAAGTTAATTTGCAGTCTATTTGCAGAGTTTTTCCTGTCTTATTAAACCTGTTCTAAAACTTCACACAAGGTGTACTGGTGTGCTGTGGATCCAATATATATGGTTCATCACTGAAGTAAGGACAGAAGTGCCTGTTAATTCCAGCGTCTCCTTCGGGGGTGAGCGCTACACTTGCTTCTAGCAAAGAAATTCTTTGCTATAAGCAATCAAATTGTGTAAAAATAAATAAATGAATAAATAAAAATACTGATCACTTCCCCAAAGTAGTACAATGTTACTATGGTAACATAATACTACTTTGGTCATAGTGTAATATGAAAACAAAATCTTAAAAAAAGAGAAAAAGATGTAATTAAAAAAAAACGAAAAAATCTTTTTTTTTTTGTACTGTCACCAGTCAGTATCTCTGATCACCGCAACACCAGTTATATGATGATGTTCTACTGCACTGATGACAGTGTGTAAAAAAATTGTGAAAATATTTTTTTTAATTTCTTCATTTTCCAAAAAATTATGACAAAAAAATTACAACTTCTAAAAACTCACCATGCCTCTTGTGCAATACGTCAGACTGTCTACTTTGCAAAAAGGGGTCATTTGGGGGATATCTGTACTGTTCTGACATTTTTGGGCCTAAAGAAATTAAATTGGCTGTCAGTTCTTCAGGACTGATCGATTTTCAGATATATCCCATAGTTTGTGAACTCT
Source organism: Staurois parvus (assembly GCF_062004578.1). Lineage (NCBI taxonomy): Eukaryota > Metazoa > Chordata > Amphibia > Anura > Ranidae > Staurois > Staurois parvus. The sequence goes on along the minus strand of NW_028318718.1, from coordinate 266,243 downwards.
ATAGCTTTCCTACAAACTAAATAATAAATACAGATTTGGGTTATTTTCACCAAAGAAATGTAGAAGAATACATCTTGGCCTAAATTTATGACGAAATTAGATTTTTTTACTGGACATGTTTAACAGCAAAAAGTCAAAAATGTTTTTTTTTTTTTCAGAATTGTTGGTCTTTTTTTGTTTATAGCGCAACAAATAAAAACCACACAGACAATTAAATGCCACTGAAAGAAAGCTCTATTTGTGGGGACCCCTTTCTAATAAAAATATGAAAACAGCTTTTTTTTTTCTACATGGGGATTATGGGTGTATTATTGTGGATACACATGGCAAGAACCATATTTGACCTATTTCTGAAAAGGTTATGGGCATAAATATTTTTCTGCATGGGGTGAAATATCATGGTTAAACATGCCTATAAACACATTTGACCAGTTTCTGTAAAAAATATTAAAACAGTTATTTTTCTACATGGGGATTATGAGTCGATGAGTGCAGATACACATGCTAAGGACCATATTTGACTAGTTTCTCCTAAGAATATGGGTATAATTATTTTCTACATGGGGATTATGGGTTGAATATTATGGTTAAACATGCCTAAGAACACAATTGACTTGTTTCTGATAAGAATATGAAAATAGCTATTTTTCTACATGGGGATTATGGGTGGAATATTGCGTTTTAACAAGCCTATGAACACATTTGACCCTTTTCTGATAAAAATATGAGAATAGTTAATTTCCTATATGGGAGTTATAGGTGTATTATTGTGGGTACACATGGCAAGAACTATATTTGACCTATTTATGAAAAGATTATGGGCATAAATATTTTTCTACATGGGGATTATGGGTGGAATATCATGATTAAATATGCATATGAACACATTTGACCAGTTTCTGAAAAAAATATGAAAATAGTTATTTTTCTACATGTGGATTATGGGTGGTTAATTGCAGATACACATGAAAAGGACCATATATGCCGTTTCTGCTAAGAATATGGGTATAGTTATTTTTCTACATGGGGATAATGGGTGTCTTATTAAGGATACACATGGCAAGAACCATGTTTGACCTATTTCTGAAAAGGTTATGGCCATAAATATTTTTCTACATGGGGTTTATGGGTGAAATATTCTGTTTTAACATGCCTATGAACACATTTGACCCATTTCTGATAAAAATATGAGAATAGTTATTTTTCTACATGGGGATTATGGGTGTATTATTGTGGATACATATGCCAAGGACCATAGTTGACCTGTTTCTCCTAAGAACATGGGTATAGTTTTTTTTGTTCTATATGGGGATTATGGGTGGAATATCATGGTTAATCATGCCTAGGAACCTTTTTGACCCCCTTCTGATAAGAATATGAGAATAATTATTTTTCTACATGGGGATTATGGGTGGATTATTGTTTTTTAACATGCATAGACACACATTTGACCCCTTTCTGATAAGAATATGAGAATAGTTATTATTCTACATGGGGATTATGGGTGTATTATTGTAGATACACATGGCAAGAACTGTATTTGACCTATTTCTGAAAATTTATGAACATAATTATTTTTCTACATGGGTATTATTGGTGTATTATTGTGGATGCACATGGCAAGAACCGTATTTGACTTATTTATGAAAAGATTATAGGCTTAATAATTTTCTACATGGGGATTATGGGTGGAATATCATGGTTAAACATGCCTAGGAACACATTTGATTTGTTTCTGATAAGAATATGAGAATAGATATTTTTCTATATGGGGATTAAGGGTTTGTTATGGTGGATACACATACTATGGACCATATTTGACTTATTTCTGAAAAGATTATGGGCATAATAATTTTTCTACATGGGGATTTTGGATGGAATACCATGGGTAAACATGTCTAGGCAGACAGTTGACTTGTTTCTGATAAGAGTATGACAATAGTTCTTTTTCTACATGGGGATTTTGGGTGTATGATTGTGCAGGCAAATGCCAAGGAAAGTATTTGACCTGTTTCTCATAATATGAGAGTAGTTATTTTCTGAAATTGAGTTATGAGTGGAATATTGTGGATACACATGCCTAGGACCATATTTGACCTCTTTCTGAAATGATTATGGTTTTTTTTATACATTGGGAGTATGGGTGGAATATCATGGCTAAACAGTATTTTACAACATGAGGGAAGACAGTATAATTAGAAATACAATTCAATACAGGAGAAATCAGAGGGCCCTGCTCATTAGAGCTTAAAAATCTAAAAGGGCCATACAGGTGATGAAAAAGGTAATAATTAGGGGGGGGGGGTGAGCTGATGCATAAAATAAAAATAAATGTATAGTTGTTAGGTGGAAGAACAGGCTTCTCTAAAAAAAAAAGGTTTTCAGGAATTTTATGTGGGGATTATGGGTAGAGTATCATGGTTAAACATCCCTCATAATATACAGTCATGGCCAAAAATATTGGCACCCCTGCACTTCTGTTAGATAATGCACCATTTCGCCCAGAAAATTGTTGCAATTACAAATGTTTAGGCTTTTTCATGTTTACTTCTTTTGTTTGTAAGACACAAAAAAGTGGAGAAACAAAATGGCAAATCAGATACATTCCACGCAATTTCCATATTTAATTTATGCATAAGCTCCACCCCCCCCCCCCCTTCAGTTATATCTGAGGATAGCGTGCATCAAAATATTTTGGGCTAGAGGTGGTTGAAAAATGAGTTTCTTGCAGACAAGCAATATCCACAAGGCGAACCCGAAGAAACTTAAATTTCTTCACCCGTTTTTGAGGGGAGTTCATTCCCTGAACATTCAGGGATAACCAATTCAGCAACATGGCAAACGAAAAGGAAAAAGATCGCCTCAGTCACGATCCCCGGGAACCCTGAAAAAAAGTTGGTGAAAACACAAAACACACAAGACAAGAAACCAGGAAAAGAAAAAAAAGGCAAGGAAGAAGAAAGAAGACGAGAAACCATCTGATATACAAACAATATACATTTGATACAATAATATTAGTGCAAATATCATAACATCCAACTGTGGGTGATAAACCCACAAAAAGGCTGAGTAGTGGGCAGGACGACAGTCCAGTTCACACACCAGCTCGAAGGGGCATGCATTAGTCCATTGGAACCACTCTGCTTAGCTAAAACAAAATAAATAGTTAGCAAACAAGTTAGGATAATTAACTCCACTATCAGGTGATCAATAAGGCTTTAGGAGCTATGGTCTGCTAGTAACTCAGAGGTGAGGAAACTCCAGGATAACTTTAGGTGCAAATCCGTTCACGGGCCAGCCCAGTAAACAGAGTCACACCCACAGCAGGAGATCCACATCCAATTCTGCCCACCATCAGCAGCATGAATAGGAGTATCTAAACAGAACTGACACAGCTACTGAGGCATGGGCCTCAACAAAGGAGCTTATACATTACATGGCTATGCAGGAGCACCTATGGGCAGTGTCGCCCACACCTCAAAAAATGGAAACATTTGAAAACCCAACTGGATACAGAATGTCAGCTCACAGAGACTTCCTGGAAACACTGAGCCTTTAGAGATTGAAGAACTTGAGAGCTGCTAAGACTTGGAGGAGGTAACTTGCGTGAAGACTGTGAGCCCCACAAATATGCAGGTACCATAGTCTCCTCAGTCTGGGAGTGTGGCAATTCCAATTTCAGTTCCTGAAAATGACGGCGAAGATCCATAGGGGACAAAGCCTGGAACTGACGACCTTGATAGGAAAAAGAGAGCTTGAATGGGAAATCCCATCTATATTTGATATCAGCGGACTGTAGAATTTGAATGTAGGGCCTTAGGCTACGATGTTTTGCTATCGTCACTGGAGACAAGTCAGCAAAACAATTGAAGGATGTTACCCTAAAATTCCAAAGCCGGTCGATTCCAAACCACCTGTAGTAGGCGCTCTTTAGTGCGGTAAAAGTGGAACTTAATAATAATGTCCCTGGGAGGGCCCTCTGTGGGTTTAGGGGCTAAAGCTCTGTGGATACAGTAACATTCCATTCGTTCCACGGGGATCTTAGGAGCCAGTTCTTGAAAAAGGGCAGTAGCAGTGCCCTGTAAGTCAGTAATCACTTCCAGAACCCCATAGATGCGGAGATTGTCTCTACGGGCCCTGTTCTCAACATCTTCCAATTTATCCTTTAAAGCGTCCAGCTCAGCATGCAAATCCTCCACCTCCTGTTCATGGCCCTCCAAAACTGTAGTCGCCAGATTCATACGCTGTTCTAATTGGTGAGCACGATGCCCCAATTCCTTTAGACCCTTTACCAAATCAGAGGACAGCTTGCGAGAGGTAGTTGTAATCTCTTCCCGCACAATGGAACAGAATTTAAGTAATAATGCTTCAGGATTGTGGTCAAAAGAGCTGGTTAGAACAAAGGGAAACTGGTGCTGACTGTCCTCACCAGAGTTCGGATCCCTTATGAGCCTTGTAGTGTCATTGGGCTCAGGAGGGCTGGGCACCATCTTGTCGGGCTGTCAGAGCGGGGAGTCCTTCTGCTGAGCCCGGAGTTTGGGCTTAGTGCATGGAGTGTGATGCATCTTCGGGCGTGGGACAGATGTTCCGCAAGCACCTTCGACCTTTGGTATCAATATGTTGGGGTTTGGGAGCCCGATATACCAAAGTAAATGTTCTGGTGGCACAGAGAAGGGAGATCAAGCAACCATCAACCTACATGTGTGCCTCCCCAAGGGTTCTATATTTTATACTGGGTGTGCACCCATGATATTGCCCCCATAATCCCCGTAACTAAAAGTAATTTTACCCATATTCTTATCTAAAAAGGCAAAATATATTATGTTGGATGTGAAAACATGATATTTCACCTATTATCCCCATGTGGAAAATAATTACGGTATATGCATGTTCTTATCAGAAATAGGTCAGCTATAGTCCTTGGCATGTGTATCCACAATAATTCACCCAAAATCCCCATGTAGAAAAATAACTATACCCATAATCCTTTCAGAAATAGGTCAAGTATGGTCCTTGGCATGTGCATTCACAAAAATCCACTCATAATCCCCATGTAGAAAAATAACTATTATAAAATTATCATAAAAAGGTAAAATGTGTTCCTAGGCATGTTAAACCACAATAATACACCCATAGTCCCCATGTAGAAAAATACCTAATCTTATATTCTTATTTAACCATGATATTCCACCTATAATCCCATGTAGAAAAAAAACTATACCCATATTCTTTTAACTCTTTTAACCTTACAGGTTAAATGCAGTCCTTGGAATGCTACTCCACAATAATACAGCCATAATCCCCATATAGAAAAAATAACCGTTCTCATATTCTTATCATAAAAAGGTAAAATGTGTTCCTAGGCATGTTAAACCACAATAATACACCCATAGTCCCCCTGTAGAAAAATAACTATTCTCATATTCTTATCAGAAATGGGTCAAATGTGTTACTAGGCATGTATAACTAAGATATTCCACCCATAATCTCCATGTATATATATAACCCATAACAATTTTAGAAATAGGTCAAATATGGTCCTTGGCATGTGTATCCACTATAATAAACCCACAATCCCATGTAGAAAAATAGCTATTCTCATATTCTTATATAAAAAAAGTCAAATGTGTTCCTAGGCATGTTTAACCATTATATTCCACCCATAATCCCCATGTTTAGAAATAACAATTCCCATAATCTCAGAAATTAGGTTAAATATGGTCCTTGGCATGTGTATCCACAAAATTCCACCCATAATCCCATTGCAGAAAAATAACTATTCTCATATTCTTATTAGAAAAAGGTTAAATATATTCCTTGGCATGTGCATGCATAATCATCCACCCATCATCCCCATGTAGAAAAATAGCTATTCTAATATTCTTATCACAAACAAGTCTAACATGTTCCTAGGCATGTTTAACTATGATATTCCACCCATAATCTCCATATTTAAATATAACTAAACCCATAATCATTTTAGAAATAGGTCAAATATGGTCCTTGGCATGTGTATCCACTATAGTAAACCCATAATCCCCAAGTAGAAAAATAGGTATTCTCATATAAAAAAAAGTCAAATGTGTTCCTAGGCATGTTTAACCATTATATTCCACCCATAATCCCCATGTTTAGAAATAACAATACCCATAATTTCAGAAATAGGTCAAATATGGTCCTTGGCATGTGTATCCACAATATTCCACCCATAATCCCATTGCAGAAAAATAACTTTTCTCATATTCTTATTAGAAAAAGGTTAAATATATTCCTTGGCATGTTTATGCACAATCATCCACTTATCATCCCCATGTAGAAAAATAGCTATTCTAATATTCTTATCACAAACAAGTCTAACATGTTCCTAGGCATGTTTAGCTATGATATTCCACCCATAATCTCCATGTATAAATATAACTAAACCCATAATCATTTTAGAAATAGGTCAAATATGGTCATTGGCATGTGTATCCACCATAATACAGTAAACCCATAATCCCCATGTAGAAAAATAGCTATTCTCATATTCTTATCACAAACAATTCTAATGTGTTCCTAGGCATGTTTAACCATGATATTCCACCCATAATCCCCATGTAAAAAAATAACTATAACCATAATAATTTTAAAATATGTAAAATATGGTTTTTGGCATGTGTATCCACAATAATAAACCCATAATCCCCATGTAGATAAATAACTGATCTCATACTTTAATCAGAAATTGGTCAAATGTGTTCTTAGGCTTGTTAAAAAACAATTCCCCCCCCATAATCTCCATGTAGAAAAATAGCTATTATCATATTCTTATCAGAAATAAGTCATGTGTGTTCCTAGGCATGTTTACTATGATATTCCACCCATATTACCGATATAGAAAAATAACTATACCCATATTCTTAGGAGAAACAGGTCAAGTGTGGGCCTTGGCATGTGTATCTGCAATCATCCACCCATAATCCTCATGTAGAAAAATAGCAATTCTCATATTCTTATCAGAAAAGGGTCAAATGTATTTCTAGGCATGTTAAAAAAAACAACAATATTCTACCCACAATCCCAATGTAGAGAAATAGCTATTCTCAGATTTTTATCAAAAACAAATCAAATGTGTTCCTAGGTATGTTTAACCATGTTATTCCACCCATAATCTCCATGTAAAAAAAATTACTATACCCATAATCATAAATAAATCAAAATAGATCAAATATGGTCCTTGGCATGTGTATCCACGATAAAATATCCAGAATTCCCATGTAGATAAATAACTATTCTCATATTGTAATCAGAAAAAGGCGTACAATGTATTTCTAAGCATGTTAAAAAACAATATTTCACTCACAACCCCCTTGTAGAAAAATAGCTATTCTCATTATTATCAGAAAGGGGTCAAACGTGTTCCAAGGCATGTTTACCCATGATATTCCACCCATAATCCCCATATAGAAAAATAACTATACCCATATTCTTAAGAGAATGTCAAATATGGTCCTGGGCATGTGTATCTGCAATTATCCACCCATAATTTCCATGTAGAAAAATAACTATTCTCAGGTTTTGATCAGAAAGGGGTCAAATGTGATCCTAGGCATGTTAAAAACCAATATTCCACCCCCAGTCCCCATGTAGTAAAATAGAAATTCTAATTTTCTTATCATAAATAAGTCAAATGTGTTCCTAAGCATGTTTAACCATGATATCGCACCCATAATGCTCATATAGAAAAATATCTATACCCATATTCTTAGGAGAAACATGTCAAATATCGTCCTTGGCATGTGTAGTTGCAATCATCCACCCATAATCCCCAAGTACAAAAATAACTATTCTCATATTTTATCAGAAAGGAGTCAAATATGTTTTTAGACATGTTGAAAAATAGTATTCCATCCTTAATCCCCATGTAAAAAAATAACTATTCTCATATTATTATCAGAAACAGGTCAAATGTATTCCTAGACATGTTTAACCACTTGCCGTCCGCCTGCTGTTTATAAACGGCAGGACGGTGGCACTACAGGGGCAGGTTGCCGTTCATGAATGGCACCCGCCATTTCTAGCTGTGCGCGCTCCCTGGGAGGGCGCAGCACCACGGCCCGGTGCCCGCTGTGTCCTCTGGACACAGTGAAACACCGATCGTCGGACGGGACCTCTGTACGAGGTCCCGATCATGTGATCACTGATAGGCCAATCAGTGATCACATGCAAAGTAGTAAGCAAGATGTCACTTGTGACATCATTGCTTACTATGCGTGAAATCTGTGAATGATCACAGAGGCCACATGGTACAAGGCTATTCACAACAGCCTTGTACCATGTGACAAGCTGTGACCAATAACAGCTCACTCTGTAGTTCTCAGAGAGAAAGAGAAATGATTGCTTTTACATCCTATATGGGTATAAAAGCAATCACTGTAAAATAAAAAAAAAAATCTTCATCACCCCCCACAAGTAGTACAGTGTCACCATGGTGACACTGTACTGCTAGGGTGACAGTATGTAACAAAAAAAAAAAAAACATAATATAAAAAAATAAAATAAAAATGTAAAAAAATGTTTAAAAATTATAATTTTTGGGTATAAATTAATTTGGCTTATTTTTTTTTTACTAAAAAGATAACGGAATACATTTCGGCCAAGATTTATGATGAAAGATTATTTATTTGCAAAATTTTATAGGAAACACACTTTTTTTTCATAATTTTTGGACTTTTTCATTTACATAGCAAAAAAAATAAAAATCCCAGTGAATAAATACCACCAAAATAAAGCTTTATCTGTCTCAAAAAAATGGTACAAAATTCATATGGGTACAGTGTTGCATGACCTTGCAATTGTCATTCAAAGTGTGATAGCTGAAAGCTGAAAATTGCCCTGGACAGGAAGGGGGTAAAAGTGTCTGGACAGGAAGTGGATAACCATGATATTCCACCTATAATCCCCATGCAGAAAAAGAACTATGCCCATAATCTTTTCAGAAATACAGTTAGGTCCATAAATATTGGGACATCAACACAATTCTAACATTTTTGGCTCTATACACCACCACAATGGATTTGAAATGAAACGAACAAGATGTGCTTTAACTGCAGACTGTCAGCTTTAATTTGAGGGTATTTACATCCAAATCAGGTGAACGGTGTAGGAATTACAACAGTTTGCATATGTGCCTCCCACTTGTTAAGGGACCAAAAGTAATGGGACAGAATAAAAAATCATAAACTAGAAAAGCTACAATTTCTGGGGAAATTGTGTGAAGTATTCTTGCCTCCACCAGTAGTCTACAACTGGAGTGGGCGGAGTAACTGGGTGGAGTGGCTTGTCACTCTGCTGCCTGCTCACACACCTGGGTTCCTATGGCAACTCACTCTACAGCAAGGGCAGAGAAGAGCGGCTAAAAACAAACTGCTCCAACTTGCTCACTTCACTTGCGGTGGCCATCTTCAAACGATTGTAGTTTAAAAATTAAACATCCTACACCAAAGAGCTTTATATTGTGAGAATTACAAGACCCAGACTTACATTTGGATGCACAGTATGTCTCTGAAATATTAAAAATGAAGGCACAGCCACAGTTTAGAAATTGCCCTTCAAATTTGAGGTGGCTTGAGTGGAGTTTTAATGAATGTCAATGGGCGTCATGTGTTGCAAACAAATGGTCATATTGTGAAAACTATCAGGACTATGGCATAGCCATGGACATTTGTAGTGGAAGCAGGAATAGCTGAACATTTTGATATAAGATTTGTGTAGGTGGGCTTGAAAATGAGGGAGTGATGGCAGTTTAGAAATCATGTCATGATTTTTCAGCTCACACTCTAGCTTTTGTCAGCTCCCACTTTAGTTTTGAACAATCCGCCATTCATTCCTATAGGACCAATTTCACCACAAAAACGCCGATAGTTTGTGAACCATTCGGGGAAACATTCCACAAAGTAATAGCACACCAATTGGGAACAATCCGCATGTTTCGGTATATTACTGTCTATGTAGTGTAAAAACTGTGGGAGGAGTTAGGGTGGTAAATTTGCTATAATAATAAGAATATATATGTGAGATAACAGTAAGTGGTCTTACCATGCAAGATCACTTAATCAAACTTTCACTTTTTAATACTTGGTTGCAAATCCTTTGCAGTCAATTACAGCCTGATGTCTGGAACGCATAGACATCACCAGACGCTGGGTTTCATCCCTGGTGATGCTCTGCCAGGCCTCTACTGCAACTGTTTTCAGTTCCTGCTTGTTCTTGGGGCATTTTCCCTTCAGTTTTGTCTTCAGCAAGTGAAATGCATGCTCAATCGGATTTAGGTCAGGTGATTGACTTGGCCATTGCATAACATTCCACATCTTTCCCTTAAAAATCTGTTTGGTTGCTTTTACAGTATGCTTTGGGTCATTGTCCATCTGCACTGTGAAGCGGTGTCCAATGAGTTCTGGAGCATTTGGCTGAATATGAGAAGATAATATTGCCTGAAACACTTCAGAATTCATCCTGCTGCTTTTGTCAGCACTCACATCATCAATAAATACAAGAGAACCAGTTCCATTGGCAGCCATACATGCCCACGCCATGACACTACTACCCCCATGCTTCACTGATGAGGTGGTATGCTTAGGATCATGAGCAGTTCCTTTCCTTCTCCATACTCTTCTCTTCCCATCACTCTGGTACAAGTTGATCTTGGTCTCATCTGTCCATAGGATGTTGTTCCAGAACTGTGAAGGCTTTTTTAGATGTCATTTGGCAAACTCTAATCTGGCCTTCCTGTTTTTGAGGCTCACCAATGATTTACGTCTTGTGGTGAACCCTCTGTATTCACTCTGGTGAAGTCTTCTCTTGATTGTTGATTTTGACACACATGCACCTTCCTCCTGGAGAGTGTTCTTGATCTGGCCAACTGTTGTGAAGGGTGTTTTCTTCACCAGGGAAAGAATTCTTCGGTCATCCACCACAATTGTTTTCTGTGGTCTTCCGGGTTTTTTGGTGTTGCTGAGCTCACCGGTGCGTTCCTTCTTTTTAAGAATGTTCCAAACAGTTGTTTTGGCCACGCCTAATGTTTTTGCTATCTCTCTGATGGGTTTGTTTTGTTTTTTCAGCCTAATGATGGCTTGCTTCATTGATAGTGACAGCTCTTTGGATCTCATCTTGAGAGTTGACACCAACAGATTCCAAATGCAAATAGCACACTTGAAATGAACTCTGGACCTTTTATCTGCTCGTTGTAATTGGGATAATGAGGGAATAACACACACCTGGCCATGGAACATCTGAGAAGCCAATTGTCCCATTACTTTTGGTCCCTTAACAAGTGGGAGGCACATGTGCAAAGTGTTGTAATTCCTACACCGTTCACCTGATTTGGATGTAAATGTCCTCAAATTAAAGCTGGCAGTCTTCAGTTAAAGCACATTTTGTTTGTTTCATTTCAAATCCATTGTGGTGGTGTATAGAGCCAAAAATGTTAGAATTGTGTCCATGTCCCAATATTTATGGACCTGACTGTAGGTCAAATACGGTTCTTGGCATGTTATCCACAATAATACACCCAAAATCCCCATGTGGAAAAATATCTATTCTCATATTTTTTATCAGAAAGGGGTCAAATGTATCCCTAGGCATGTTAAAAAAAACAATATTCCACACATAATCCCCATGTAGAAAAATAACTATGCTCATAATCTTTTCAGAAATGGATCAAATATGATCCTTGGCATGTGTAGCCACACAAATGCACCCATTATCCCCATGCAGAACAATAATATGCATTTGTTTATCCGAAATAGGTTAAGTGTAACCATGATATACCCCCCCCCCATAATCCCCATATATAAATGTAATTTTACCCATATTTTTATCTCTAAAGGTGAAATTTATTTTGTATGGGATGTGTAGCCATCATATGCCATCCATAATCCCCATGCAGATCAATAATAACCACATTGTTTTCATTTTTTTAAACATTATTTTCCAGGTTCCTAATAAAACAGTTCAAAATGTAGTGGTTTACACATACATGTACTGTATGAAATCAGTAAATCTATTCCTAGTAATATATTGAGTAATGTTTCCATTATTTATGTATAATTTACTATGACGCCATTGTACAGCTGCACATATATCAGTAAGTGAAGAGTTAAACAATAGCCACTACTACTTGCAACGTAGTATCAAGCACTGCAGAAAAGAAACACATAATTTGAGTAACAACAAAATCATTACCATATATGTGTGCAAAAATATTATGACACCTAAGGAGAGTTTTGAGCATTGCAGCCAATAATCCCATCATCCCATCATCCCAATATGCAGTTTAGTACATCCATGCATTTCAGACCAAATTCTAGTTCTGTCTACCACATGCCTTTGCCAAACCTAGCTCAGTATATTAATGCTCTTTTTTTCATATACTATATTATGTAGCTGGTCTTTAAAACATTAATTTATGTAATGTTGGCTAATCGACTTCTAAATTAAAGAACTCTGGGATAGGCAACAAAAAAAATCACCCATTAATACAAAACCCTACACAAAACACTAAACCATTAATACATTTGTGACATTTCTTACCATTGAAGAGAAAAGTCTAATTTAATTTTCAGGAAGTGATTTCTGTAACTCTGCTTTGTCAAGGAGGAGGTGTAACAGCAGGAATTACTCCATGTCCTCTCCTCTCAGGAAACTACACTTCCCATCAACCTTTGGGAATTGTATTGAATGTGGGTGAGTACACTAGGCCTGTACATGTTGAATGTGTACTTGCCCAATTCAATAGAAAAAACGCTCACGCATTCCCCAACTACCACTGCTATCCTCACATGTGATTTCTCTGATCTGCTTCTGTTTTTAATCCCATAATAAATGCAGTAAATCCCAGATTTACGAACGAGTTCCGTTTGTCGAGAACGTTCGTAAATCAGATTCGTTCGTAAGTCCAACAAAGTGAGTCTTATACAGCTTTGACACATATACAATGTAAAGCATAAAAACACCACACAAAAAATACTGTAAATAAACTATTTTTTCTTTAACAGTTACCTTAAAATGGTGGTACAGTACAGTACAACTGCAATTAAACTTTTTTTATTTTAACTACTTTCCCCTCGAGAGGATCTACCCCCCTTCATGACCAGGTAATTTTTTGCTGTGCAGACTGTGCTAATTCAACTGGTAATTGCGCGGTTGTGCAATGCTGTACCCAAACAAAATTTATGTCCTTTTTTTCACACAAATAGAGCTTTCTTTTGGTGGTATTTGATCACCTTTGCAGGTTTTTTAATGTTTGTGTTATAAACAGAAAAATACCGCAATTTGTGAAGAAAAAACTATATTTTTCATTTTTGGTTATAAAAAATATCCTACACTTCCGGTTCGGAGCTATGAGCTAGGGACGGCATCCCGCGGCTCTGAAAACCCCCACCTAAAAATTCAGCCTCCTGCACTGGAGGATACAATTACCTGGCACAGAAGTGCCCCCCGAGTCTCCTGCATGTATCGATACTTGCGGCCGCCGACACCCAGCTCAAATCCCGCTGTACGATCCCAGGGGAGCAGCTCTCCCCCTCCTGCAGCCAAGATGGCCGCCGACCATGCTTCCAGCAATAGCAGCTGCAGCAACAAGGAACACAGAACGGGCAGCATGGATACAGAGCCAAAGCCAGACCCAGGAGCAGGTAGGATGGAAACACAACCACCTAACACACCTTCATTAAGTCATGCTGACACTAGTAGTTCCACGGACCAGTACGAAAAAATTGCACAGGCTGTCGCTTCTCTGCTACTACCTACCATTACTCAGGCAGTGGACAGAGCAGTAATACAGGGCATAGAGCAACTTAGAAGAGACCTGGGAGAAAATGCCAAATGTATAACTGAAGCTGAACAATGCCACATCAAACGCCTGAAAGCAGAAATTGCGTTTCTTCAAGAAACACACTTAACTTAAACTTGGGGTGGGACAGGTGCTGTGATCACCCTCACCTAGTAGCAAAGCGGGAGTACTTATCCTCATACATAAACCCTGACATTATAATGCTAGCTACAGACGATGAGGGACGTTATGTCGCTGTACACATTAAATTAGACTCCTTGAAGGGCGCATGTGCGGCGAGCGCCGGGATGGCAACTCAGTGAGGAGAGCTCCGTCTCACCGCCAGCTATAACGTGACTTACACAGGACCCAGCAGCAGCATGGACCTCTCCCCATGCTGATAACGGGACGCAGGCCACCACTAGATCCCCAGGGACATGCCTCATTGCCGCAGATCGCCGGGGAAGCTGACAAGCTTTTTTCCAGCTCTCAGCCCCTGCAGCCAAAATGGCACCGACACCTCACAGCATGAGGCCACACAGCAGGAATGGACTGCAGAGTACACCACAGACCACAGGCTCAGAGCATCCCTATACCCAGGAGACCCTGGTGAGTCATCTCCACCCCTGTCTCCCACCACAAGCAGCCCTGCTAAGTCCAGACCCAGGCTGGACATAGAAAACCCTCCTATTGCTCAGCCTTCCTATTCTGCACTCAATACTACTATCTCTACTCCATCCTCAATAGAAAATGTTCCTGCTTCAGATCAACCTATCACTGAACTGTCTATGAAAAGTATGCTTCTTTCACTGCGACAAACATTACATGATGACCTGACAATGACACTATCTCAAATTTCAACCGCGGTACAACAACAAGATCACCGTATCCGCCATATTGAAAATAAAATGGGGGAAATGTTCGCAGCTCACATCGACCTAATAGACGCACACACAGACCATGGCACCGAACAGATTAACCTCAAACTAGCGGATCTAGAAGACCGCTTTAGGCGGAACAGCATCAAATTCCGCGGAATCCCAGAAAATATCAATACGGACGCCATAGTACCATATTTACAACAATATATGAAAAACCTCATTCCTTCCCTATCAGATGTAGAGCTCGCTATAGATCAGGGGTGGGCAAACTTTTTGACTTGAGGGCCGCAATGGGTTCATATATTGGACCCGGGGGCCGGACCAAGAGTAGATGAATGATGTGTATGTGTCATCCATAGTAAGTATAGTAATATTCCCCCATAGTAAGCATAGTAATTATTCCCCCATATAGTAAATTATCCCCCATAGTAATTCATCCCCCATATAGTAATTCATCCCCCATAGTAATTCATCCCCCATATAGTAAATCATCCCCCATAGTAATTCATCCCCCATATAGTAATTCATCCCCCATATAGTAATTCATCCCCCCTATAGTAATTCATCCCCCATAGTAATTCATCCCCCATAGTAATTCATCCCCCTTATAGTAATTCATCCCCCATAGTAATTCATCCCCCCTATAGTAATTCATTCCCCTAATTAATTCATCCCCCATATTAAGTCCCCAAGTCCCCCCTGTGTCAATTCACTTACCTTTGCTCCGCGCGTTCCTCTCGCCATGTTCCCGCGCCGTTCCGGTGTAGCATGAAAATCTGTCTCCTATGAGGATCTGTCCCCCTCGACGTATCTGCGCATGTGCCAGTTTCAGGCATTAGCAGCCGATCGGCGATCTCCGGCACATGCGCAGATACGTCGAGGGGGACAGATCCTCATAGGAGACAGATTTTCATGCTACACCGGTCTTCAGGGCGGACTGTGAGAGGAGCCTAGCGGGAGTCTAGCTCCGCGGGCCGGATTAAAAAGTGCGCCGTGCTGTAATTTGCCCATTGCTGCTATAGATCATGCGCACAGATTACTAAAACCATTGTTCCTACCGGTCGCAATACCTAGGGACATTCTGGCACGCATCCACTTTTACCACGTGAAAGAAAAAATTATGATAGCCACGAGAAACACTGCTTCACTACCACCAGATCAAGCGAATATAAAATTATTTGCAGACCTGTCCAAAACCACACTCCTCTACCTCAAGAAACTTATCACCATAACAAAAGCGTTGTGGAACCACAGAATTGGCTACCAATGGGGTTTCCCCACAAAGCTCATTGTTACACAACAAGGAAGGCTCTTTACAATTAAAACCCTTGAAGCAGGCATCGATCTCTTGAAAACCTGGAACATCATACCAGCGGACTCCCACCAATCCACCTCCAACCGTACACAGCACATGGAAGCAGAATGGTCCGGATCCTAAGATCACTATCATCAATAACCACCCAACAAGATGGGACTCTATTCATCAACCACTAATGGCTGGCAGACGGCCCCATTACGATCATCCTTGAACCCCAAGTTTTTCGTCAACATGACTTACCACGTAAGTCATGTATGTTTAAATCCCCCCCGTTACACAGTAGCAATAAGTGCTACACATACCACTTGTGTTTTCAAAAGTTTTTTTTACCCGCTTACCCTCCTACCTCCACCAGTCGATCGACTCAACCCCTCCTCCCTTGAAAAAACGACTTACAAGATGAAACATCCTCATCAAACCAGCGACCGCATCCAGCACGTTACCTCTTCTTTGTGGAAACTTCTCCAAAACAACAAAAAGATATGCCATTACTCTACATAACCTACAAAATACCTCTGCTACCCCAGACAACTCACCTACATCCAGCACTATGATGAAAATATCATCCTTAAATGTCCGTGGCCGCAACTCACCAATCAAAAGATCTCTTCTGCAAAAAGAAGCTCACTCCTTACAAGCTGATGTCCTATTCCTTCAAGAATCCCACTTTGCCACCAACAAAATCCCCAAATTTCACATACACCATTTTTCTCCAATATATATGGCAACCAGCCCCAAAAAGAACGGCGTCATCACAGCCATAAGAGACTCTCCAATACCACTACATCTCAGAAGTTGCAGACCCACAGGGCGCTACCATATTCTGATATGCAAAATTAATGGAATCCTATACACCCTGGTCAACATCTATGGTCCGAACACCAACCAACTCCAATTTTACAACAAAATCAATTCCACTATTTCCGCTCAGAAACAAGGCAGACTAATTATAGGAGGAGACTTCAACATTATCGGCAACCCACTCTTGGACTCTTCTTCTAGCAAACGCTTCTCCAAACAATCTTTTAATGTCTTTTTACATAAGAATGACCTCTACGACATCTGGCGATGCCATCACAGTACGGAAAAAGACTACACCTACTATTCCTCATCTCAACTATCCTACTCCAGAATTGAATTTTTCATCACGGACAAGTGGACTTTACAACACGCCCTATCCTCCGACATTGGTACAATAACCTGGTCAGATCACGTTCCAATCTCCATCTCCTTAGATCACAACCAACACTCTTCAATCCCCCGTATCTGGAGACTTAACTAATCCTTATTGAAGAACCCGGACCACAAAAAATATATATTGGACGCTCATATGTTTTTTGACATAAATGACTCACCTGAGATATCGATACCCACACTATGGTCTGCATATAAAGCATACATGAGAGGTATCCTTATACAACTAAATTCTTGTATCTCCAAACAGAGAAACCAACAAATCGACAACCTCCTCCTCTCAATTAAAACAAAAGAAGAATTAAGCAAAAAATCCCCAAACTCCGTAACTTCCGCCTAACTCACTAATGACAGAAACAAATTTAGAACCCTCCTACTCTACAAATATGACCTCAACCTTTAAATTAGACTCCTCCTCACTAGTATTGGTTAACATTCATGCCCCAAACTCCTCACCCAAGCCATTCTTCCAAGATCTGTCGTCGAAAATATCAAACTTTATGCATCTCCTACTCGTGTTGGGAGGAGACTTTAACCTGTGTATGAACGCACAGGAAGATAAATCAAAATCAAAACCTTCTATCCCACTTTACCCATCTCCCTCCGCTCATACCCCAACATACACGCTACTGAATAACTTTACTGAGGCATTACAACTCATGGATGTATGGCGTCTGACCCATCCAGAAGGAAGAGAATTTACTTTCTTTTCCCCTGTCCATCATACTCTATCCAGAATTGACTACATTTTCATCAACTTCATCTTATTACAAAACATCAAGAATTCTTCTATACATGACATAGCGATCTCCGACCACTCCCCGATTTCTATATCCCTACAACACACGCAACATTACCAACACTCATGGACATGGAGCTTCCCTTCTTTCCTGGCAAATAACCAGGACTTACTCTGGGTGTTAAACACTACCTGGTCTGAGTTCTGTGAAACAAACGCAGAGCACCAAGCAAACCCCAACCTTTTCTGGGAAACAGGCAAGGCGGTCTTACGAGGTAGAATCATAGCGTTTACTTCTACCTATAAGAAAAACCTTCTCCGAAATTACACAGAAGCAAGCCTCCGTCTAAGACAGGCACAACAAGACTTACCCTGTTTCCCCTAAAATAAGATCTACTCTGAAAATAAGACCTAGTACTATTTTTGGGAATTGCTAAAGTATAAGACCTACCCCAAAAATAAGACCTAGTTGAGATCAGGGCTTTTTTTCAGCCGGAACATGGCTGAACGCCATTCCGCCACCTCCACCACTGGCCTTGCGCACACCCTTATCTACTGTCTCTTATAAACACAGAAGTGTGACTAAAGTGACAGCACCATCCGCTCCCACAGAACCAACTTACCTCTGTACTCACTGTGGGACAGGGAAGGAAAAGATATCTGCAGGTGCAGTATGCAGTGTGTTTAGGGGCGGGGCATCTCCTCCTGAAGCCTAATGCATGGAAGCCGATGCCCCAGGGGTGATCACCGGCCAGTGGGGAAGAGGCAGAGCGGTGAGTAAGTGCGCTTGGTGCACTGTGTGGGAAGATAGGACCCGAAACGGGAGTTACTATAGAGAGGGGCCGGCTGCTGACAGCTGTGTTTTGGAAAGCTAGCTAACCATATAAGGGCAGTGGAGGGGGAGGGGGGATGTGCAAAGGTGAGCTGCAGTCAGGTGTTGCAGAGATAAATTGAGTCAGGTGAGTTGCAGACAGGGTGCTTAGGTGAGCTGCGGCTGGGTGGATGCAGAGGTGAGCTGCGGCTGGGGGGGTGCAGAGGTGAGCTGAGTTGCAACCCACCTTTACACCCCCCAGTCACAGCTCAGCTCTGCACCCCCTGGTCACAGCTCACCTCTGCATCCCACGTCTGCAACTCACCCCTGCACCCTGTCTGTGGGTTATATTTGCACCCTATCTGAAACTCACCTCTGCAACACCTGGCTGCAGCTCACAACTGTCATCAGCCCTCTCCATAGTAACCCTCATCCACAACTGCCTGCAGCTTACCTCTGCACCCCCTGTCCATACATTTAAAAAATAAGACCTACCCCGAAAATAAGACCTAGTGTGTTTTTTTGAGCCAAAAAAAATATAAGACAGTGTCTTTTTTTCGAGGAAACACGGTAGCGAGTCTCAATTCTCATGAAAATAGGAAAACCTGGTCAGAGGCCAAACAACAATTCGATACATGGGCAGCAGCTCAGGAGGCTACACACCAATCTCATAGCAACCTGCACTTTTAAAAATTTGGCAACAAGCCGGGCAAGCTGTTAGCACGGCTATGTAAAAAAACGTACACCCACCCTCTTTGCGTCTCTGAGGGATACACAGGGAATATTAAAACCCGACCCTACAGACATTATTTCCATTTTAGAAAAACTTCTACTGAAATCTATATGGCTCAGACCCTATAGACACTCGGGCCACCTCCTTCCTGAATCATGTCTCGTTACCGCATTTGGACCCAACCGCACTTCAAGCTCTGAACGCTCCCATTTTTCAATCAGCCCAAGCCCGTTCTGGGCTTGAAATCAGCCCGATTTCAAGCCCACATTAAACTGATTGCCAAAAAAAGATAAAGACCCGACAGACCCTGGATCATATCGGCCAATATCCCTATTGAACCTCGACGCAAAACTCCTGTCAAAAATTATGGCCTCTCGCCTAGCCACTATATTACCCACTCTCATTCATCTTTCGCAAGCGGGTTTTGTGCAGGGTTGATCGGCGGCATCGAATATTCGTAAGGTGACATCGGTTCTAAATCAGGCCTCCAGTGGCTCACCCCAAGATGCAGCCATCGTCTCATTGGATGCCGAAGAGTCATTTGACAATGTCAATTTCGAATGGCTTTTCTTAACATTACGGAAGTTTGGGTTTGAGGGCCGTTTTATGCACCTGATCCGTGCCATGTACTCTTCCCCAACAGCCCATGTCATAGCGGCAGGTCATATACAGTATCTAACATGCAGTATCTAACCCCATCCGACATTTTAATTTTTACCTTGCACCCATCTCTCAACCTGCCATACATTCAACATATCTTTTCATCCTTTCGCCTTTGCTCAGGGCTCTGTATAAACTTCTCTAAGAGTGAGGTGCTTCCACTATTTCAAACTCGCCTTCTGGCGTGGACCCAGAATTCGACCTTTACAATTGCTACTAAGTACATCACTTATCTAGGCATAAAGATAGGGAAATTAACTTCATCTCTATACACGGTTTTATACACCCACGATTGCTAAAATTATTGGGGAACTGGAGATGTGGAAGGATTTACTGCTCTCTCTCTTGGGCAGATCACATCTTTTCAAGATGGTGAGTTTCCCGAAACTTCTCTATCCGCTCCAGACCATACCTCTTCTCCTTAAGCACAGCGACATAATGAAATTAAACCGGGCAATTTCAAAATTTCTGTGGAATGATCTCTCAGTCCTATTACATTCCAGTGTTAACTCTCTTCCACCTCATCTAAAACATAACTCGCTCATCTGTGATATCCTCATTACATGGAGGGAAGTCAGGCGTAAACTGGGGGTCTCTCCGTGGATTTCTCGCTTTCTTCCTATCCATCATAACCCCACTTTCTCTCCCTCTTTCTCTCCCCCATAATCCTATGATGCTTATGAAACTTGGCTAGCTCATGAATTAACTTTGGTACAACACCTATATGACACCTCTGCGGGTTCCCCAAAGCCTCTCAACAGTGTCCTACAAACCTACGAACTACCATCACATCACTTTTTTTATATGCTTCAAGTAAGGAACTTTGTCAACTCCGTTGCACCTATTAAATCTATTAGATTCCATACGACATTCATTGATGTCTTGGCAAACTCTCGAAAGTATAAAATATCGAACATATACGGACCTCTGAATCTTCTTACACCAAACCCTTCGAGACATATAATGCGGTTAAATCCTGGGTCAAAGACTTTGATAATGCATTTACAGCTGACCAACTACTATTAGGCTTTAATTCCACATGCGCCTTCAACCAGAATAAACAACAACTTAAGATCCTTCATCGTGCCTATATGCCCTGTCTCTACTCAAACAATGACCCGGCTCTGTCTACTTGCCCTCTCTGTGGTAATCACAGACCTTCACTACACCACAGACTCTGGCTCTGCTCTGCTATATCCACTTTCTGGAAGCAAGTAACCAACTTCATAACCTTCATCACCACCTACCAACTGCCCATTGATCAGCTACCGCTTCTCTTCGGCCTCGTGGAGCAGCCAGCCATTGGTCTCTTCTCCTCTCAAATATCGACTATCAGAAATAACAAACCCTGGATATCTACATGCCTCCTAATAGCAAGACGAGCTATTCTCCGGAAATGGGTCTCTAACTGTCCTCCAACCCTAACGGACATCAAACAAGAGCTTAACTCCTTACTATGACTGGACAGACTTAATCTAATCACCTCCCCAACCTCCTCAAAAGTGATCCACTACCTCCGTAAGTGGGAATCCTATATTACAGGATCTCTATCCGTACAGGAGCAGGCATTTGTTCTTCAAGATCCCAGCCTATTAAGTCGCCCTATGAAACCTCCCACAAGTAATGTGGCATTGGGGCTATAGTCCATATGATCAGTCGATTTTGGTAACAAATGCTAAGCTGTTCATGTGCAATATTCTTTCTCTACTGGTCTCCTTTTCTTTTTCCTTCCACTTCATCCCTCTCCTCATCTTCTACTATATCTTGACCCCTTGATTGACCTCTCAACTTAGGGGCATGTGTCCACTAGTTACCATCAGTATACCACAGGCCCATATTAGGCAACTGGAGTTCGACATCTCTTCTACACTACTCTTGGAGGAATCCGAAACCACTGACTTCCTTCTCCCCCCTCTTCCATTTCTCTCCAGTCTACCTGGGTCCCTGGCTAACACCCCCCCCCCCTTCCTCTATATTCCCTTTCTCTATCTCACACTTTGTTCTCACCATCTCTCATCAACAACCTCAACTACTCCAACTACTCCATCTGCTCTTTATTTCCTCCCTTTACACTTTTAGCCCTCTTGCTCTTCCTCCCCCTTACCCTCTTATCTAGCCCCAGTTCTTATGCCTTCGGCTATTTCCTTTTTCATCACCCCTTTTGGTATGTTATTGGTGGATAACAGATGACATCTATGTACATCTTAAACATCTAACTTTAGACTACTACTGGTAAATCACAACTTCGCATTCTTTCCCGAACACATAATCTCTACTCGCTACCATTTCGCTATTCTTCACACACACGCTATTTTCACATTACTTTCATATATAACTCTCCCTCTTTACTCGCTTATGCAAACCTTTTTAACTGGGTGATATATAAGTGCCTTCTCGCAATCACCTTCATTATGCTGTGTGTTTAATATTTGCCGCACCATAACCTTATTGACTATGTTGCGTATGTGTCATATGTGTGCTTGCCACTTTGATATGTTTTACTTTGTGAAAACCGAATAAATATTCTTTAAAAAAAAAAATATCCAATAAACTCAAAGTTAGTCAGAAATTTAGGCTAAAATGTATTCTGCTACATGTCTTTGGTAAAACAATATCTCTATACATGTATATTAATTGGTTTGCATGAACGTTATAATGTCTACAAACTATGATATATATATACATATATATATATATATATATATATATATATATAAAAAAAAATATATATATATATATATATATATATATATATATTGGAATTTACGTAGCTTTTACTTTGCAAATGCCTATAACATTTCTTGAGGTGCTAAAATGCCAGGGCAGTACAACCCCCCCCCCCCCCAAATGACCCCTTTTTGGAAAGAAGACACCCCAAGGATTTTGCAGAGAGGCATGTTGAGTCCATGGAACATTTTTTTGCCACACATTTTTTGAACATGACAATTTTTTTTTTACACATAGTTGTCACTTTAATGATATATTGCTCATGCAAGCCATCGGCATATGTGGAATAACACCCCAAAACCCATTCTCCTACTTCTTCTGAGTATTGGGATACCACATGTGAGAGACTTTTTGGCAGCATACAAGCCCCCAAAATCCAATGACCACCTCCAGGCTTTCAATGGGCATTTTTCCTCATATCACTTCCCCATTACCTATCACAGTTTTGGAGTCTCTAAAATGCCAGGATAGTACAACCCCCCCCCCCCCAAAATGACTCCTTTTTGGAAAGTAGATACCCCAAGGAATTTTATGGGAGGCGTGGTAAATATTTTACAGATATCATTTTTGTGCCAGGGTTTTGAAAAAAAAAAGAATAAATACATTTTTTGTTTTCTTTCTTCTTTTTCCAAAAACACGTGGCAACAAATGAAATGTGCAAAACACTCACCATGCCTCTTAGCAAATACCTTGGAGTGTCTATTTTCCAAAAAGGGGTCATTTGGAGGGGTTGCTTCTACTATCCTGGCATTTCAGGGCCAACATTAGAAGCTTATGCCACACATCAACAACTCTTGAAGACCAAGCCTTTTCTGACACTTGTTCTTCACATGAAAAAACTGTTTTTTTTGCTAGAAAATTACTTTCAACCCCTCAAACATTATATTTTTTAAAGCAGAGGCTTTGCGCAACGATTTTTCAAATGCAAATCTCTTGGGAAAACTACTGTTTTTAGAATTTTAATGCACAAAAACACAATATATTGCCCAATTGTTTAATAACTTATAAAAGATGATGTTACGCTGAGTAAATAGATACCATGACATTATAAAAAGGTTGATCACCACTAGTGTCAGTCTAGATAAATTACAGAACACTTATTAAACCAACATCATTGCACGAATATGTTGCAATTAAAAACATATACGGTAGGAGCTGCTATTAATAATAATAATACACTGTAAATAATAAAAATGATGATACCAACTAGAGATGAGCGAAGTATTCAAAAATTCGATTCGACTGATTCGGCGAATTCGTGGAAAAAATTTGATTCGAGTCGAATATATTCGCTGTGAATTTAACTTATAAAAGGGTGTTTCTAGGCTTCAGAGAGCCTTTATATTAGTGCAGAACACTGTACCTTTAATTTAAATGCCCTTGGAGTCTGCTGGGGAAGAGAAATAATACAGTCAGTCAGTATGACATACAGATGAGTGCCGTCGATCTTAGAATAGTGTGGAGCCACAGTGTGGCGGTGGAGGCAGCAGCAATGGGAGGCCATACAGCACCCTATGACAAAATGGAACCCACCAGCAGTGTGAGGAGACCTGAAAGTGGCACATGGCAGAGTGTGGCGATGGAGACAGCAGCAATGGGAGGCCGTACAGGGACCCACGCTGCTGGTGGAGCTGCCACTGCTCCTACCACCCCACCCCTCCCCTGCTGCCATGGCAGCGGAACGCGAGCGCACAGGGCCCACAGTGTCTGAGGATGGACGTTGGCGCAGAAAGGCAGAGACCAACTGACTACATAGGTGGTTTTTATAGTACGTAATTTTGGCCTCCCTCTCAGCAGGTGTGAAAAAGGCCACCATTTTGGAACGGTAGCGAGGGTCCAACAAGGTGGACAGCCAAAAGTCATCCCTCTGTCTGATGGTTATTATTCGGCTGTCGCTACGCAAGCAACCGAGCATGCTATGGGCCATTTGTGCCAAGGAATGCGAGGGACTCCCTGCCTCCATCTCCACAGCATACTGCCACGGTGCGTCTGGGTCCTCTGTTTCCTCCTCCTCCTCCTCTACCAGATGCTCCTGCTCCTCCACTCCTGTCCACTGAGTAGAAAAACCACCCATTTCAGTCAATAATTCCTGAGCACCAATGTCCTCCTTTACCGCCTCCTCTTCTTCCTGTCCTGCCCCCACAGGGGTCATGTGGCGTTGAGATCTGTGCGCCACGTCTACCGCACCCTGACCAGCCATTGTTAACAGCATTTGTTCCAGGACGTGAAACAGAGGAATGACGTCGTTCATCCAATAGTCCTGCCGACTCACGAATAGCGTGGCCTCCTCAAAGGGCCTGAGCAAGCGGCAGGTGTCACGCATGAGCTGCCAATGGCTGACATCTAAGTTACACAGGGGAGTACCTTTATCCGCTTGTAACATCAGGAAATCGGTGATGGCCTTTCGCTGTTCGTAAAGGCGGTCTAACATGTGTAGGGTTGAATTCCACCTTGTTGCAACATCACAGCATGAGGAGTCAGTACAGGGGCCCATGGCAGATTAGGGGCCTGGCCGCAGCAATGTGAGGCCCGTAATCTGCCAGCACCCTATGAAAAAATGGAACCCAGCAGCAGTGTGAGGACACCTGAAAGTGGCACATGGCAGAGTGTGGCGATATAGACAGCAGCAATGGGAGGTGGTACAGGGACCCATGACACACTGTGGACCTTGCAGAAGCGTGAGGAGGCGGTACGGGGGCCCATGGCAGATTAGGGGCCTGGCCGCAGCAATGTGAGGCCCGTAATCTGCCAGCATCCTATGACAAAATGGAACCCAGCAGCAGTGTGAGGAGACCTGAAAGTGGCACATGGCAGAGTATGGCGATGGAGACAGCAGCAATGGGAGGCCGTACAGGGACCCATGAGACACTGTGGACCTGGCAGCAGCGTGAGGAGGCGGTACAGGGGCCCATGGCAGATTAGGGGCCTGGCCGCAGCAATGTGAGGCCCGTAATCTGCCAGCATCCTATGACAAAATGGAATCCAGCAGCAGTGTGAGGAGACCTGAAAGTGGCACATGGCAGAGTGTGGCGATGGAGACAGCAGCAATGGGAGGCCGTACAGGGACCCATGAGACACTGTGGACCTGGCAGCAGCGTGAGGAGGCGGTACAGGGGCCCATGGCAGATTACGGGCCTGGCAGCAGCTATGGGAGACGCCCGTAATCTGCCAGCAACCTATGACAAAATGGAACCCAGCAGGAGTGTGAGGAGACCTGAAAGTGGCACATGGCAGAGTGTGGCGATGGAGACAGCAGCAATGGGAGGCGGTACAGGGACCCATACCACACTGTGGACCTGGCAGCAGCATGAGGAGGCGGTACGGGGGCCCATGGCAGATTAGAGGCCTGGCAGCAGCTATGGGAGGCCTGTAATCTGCCAGCATCCTATGACAAAATGGAACCCAGCAGGAGTGTGAGGAGACCTGAAAGTGGCACATGGCAGAGTGTGGCGATGGAGACAGCAGCAATGGGAGGCAGTACAGGGACCCATGACACACTGTGGACCTGGCAGCAGCATGAGGAGGCGGTATGGGGGCCCATGGCAGATTAGGGGCCTGGCAGCAGCTATGGGAGGCCTGAAATCTGCCAGCATCCTATGACAAAATGGAACCCAGCAGGAGTGTGAGGAGACCTGAAAGTGGCACATGGCAGAGTGTGTCGATGGAGACAGCAGCAATGGGAGGCGGTACAGGGAACCATGACACACTGTGGACCTGGCAGCAGCATGAGGAGGCGGTACGGGGGCCCATGGCAGATTAGGGGACTGGCAGCAGCTATGGGAGGCCTGTAATCTGCCAGCATCCTATGACAAAATGGAACCCAGCAGGAGTGTGAGGAGACCTGAAAGTGGCACATGGCAGAGTGTGGCGATGGAGACAGCAGCAATGGGAGGCGGTACAGGGACCCATGACACACTGTGGACCTGGCAGCAGCGTGAGGAGGCGGTACAGGGGCCCATGGCAGATTAGGGGCCTGGCAGCAGCTATGGGAGACGCCCGTAATCTGCCAGCAACCTATGACAAAATGGAACCCAGCAGGAGTGTGAGGAGACCTGAAAGTGGCACATGGCAGAGTGTGGCGATGGAGACAGCAGCAATGGGAGGCGGTACAGGGACCCATGACACACTGTGGACCTGGCAGCAGCATGAGGAGGCGGTACGGGGGCCCATGGCAGATTAGGGGCCTGGCAGCAGCTATGGGAGGCCTGTAATCTGCCAGCATCCTATGACAAAATGGAACCCAGCAGGAGTGTGAGGAGACCTGAAAGTGGCACATGGCAGAGTGTGGCGATGGAGACAGCAGCAATGGGAGGCGGTACAGGGACCCATGACACACTGTGGACCTGGCAGCAGCGTGAGGAGGCGGTACGGGGGCCCATGGCAGATTAGGGGCCTGGCAGCAGCTATGGGAGGCCTGTAATCTGCCAGCATCCTATGACAAAATGGAACCCAGCAGGAGTGTGAGGAGACCTGAAAGTGGCACATGGCAGATTGTGGCAATGGAGACAGCAGCAATGGGAGGCGGTACAGGGACCCATGACACACTGTGGACCTGGCAGCAGCGTGAGGAGGCGGTACGGGGGCCCATGGCAGATTAGGGGCCTGGCCGCAGCTATGGGAGGCCTGTAATCTGCCAGCATCCTATGACAAAATGGAACCCAGCAGGAGTGTGAGGAGACCTGAAAGTGGCACATGGCAGAGTGTGGCAATGGAGACAGCAGCAATGGGAGGCGGTACAGGGACCCATGACACTCTGTGAACCTGGCAGCAGCATGAGGAGGCGGTACGGGGGCCCATGGCAGATTAGGGGCCTGGCAGCAGCTATGGGAGGCCTGTAATCTGCCAGCATCCTATGACAAAATGGAACCCAGCAGGAGTGTGAGGAGACCTGAAAGTGGCACATGGCAGAGTGTGGCGATGGAGACAGCAGCAATGGGAGGCGGTACAGGGACCCATGACACACTGTGGACCTGGCAGCAGCGTGAGGAGGCGGTACAGGGGCCCATGGCAGATTAGGGGCCTGGCAGCAGCTATGGGAGACGCCCGTAATCTGCCAGCAACCTATGACAAAATGGAACCCAGCAGGAGTGTGAGGAGACCTGAAAGTGGCACATGGCAGAGTGTGGCGATGGAGACAGCAGCAATGGGAGGCGGTACAGGGACCCATGACACACTGTGGACCTGGCAGCAGCATGAGGAGGCGGTACGGGGGCCCATGGCAGATTAGGGGCCTGGCAGCAGCTGTGGGAGGCCTGTAATCTGCCACCATCCTATGACAAAATGGAACCCAGCAGGAGTGTGAGGAGACCTGAAAGTGGCACATGACAGAGTGTGGCGATGGAGACAGCAGCAATGGGAGGCGGTACAGGGACCCATGACACACTGTGGACCTGGCAGCAGCATGAGGAGGCGGTACGGGGGCCCATGGCAGATTAGGGGCCTGGCAGCAGCTATGGGAGGCCTGTAATCTGCCAGCATCCTATGACAAAATGGAACCCAGCTGGAGTGTGAGGAGACCTGAAAGTGGCACATGGCAGAGTGTAGCGATGGAGACAGCAGCAATGGGAGGCAGTACAGGGACCCATGACACACTGTGGACCTGGCAGCAGCGTGAGGAGGCGGTACGGGGGCCCATGGCAGATTAGGGGCCTGGCAGCAGCTATGGGAGGCCTGTAATCTGCAAGCATCCTATGACAAAATGGAACCCAGCAGGAGTGTGAGGAGACCTGAAAGTGGCACATGGCAGAGTGTGGTGATGGAGACAGCAGCAATGGGAGGCGGTACAGGGACCCATGACACACTGTGGACCTGGCAGCAGCGTGAGGAGGCGGTACGGGGGCCCATGGCAGATTAGGGGCCTGGCAGCAGCTATGGGAGGCCTGTAATCTGCCAGCATCCTATGACAAAATGGAACCCAGCAGGAGTGTGAGGAGACCTGAAAGTGGCACATGGCAGAGTGTGGCGATGGAGACAGCAGCAATGGGAGGCGGTACAGGGACCCATGACACACTGTGGACCTGGCAGCAGCATGAGGAGGCGGTACGGGGGCCCATGGCAGATTAGGGGCCTGGCAGCAGCTATGGGAGGCCTGTAATCTGCCAGCATCCTATGACAAAATGGAACCCAGCAGGAGTGTGAGGAGACCTGAAAGTGGCACATGGCAGAGTGTGGCGATGGAGACAGCAGCAATGGGAGGCGGTACAGGGACCCATGACACACTGTGGACCTGGCAGCAGCGTGAGGAGGCGGTACAGGGGCCCATGGCAGATTAGGGGCCTGGCAGTAGCTATGGGAGACGCCCATAATCTGCCAGCAACCTATGACAAAATGGAACCCAGCAGGAGTGTGAGGAGACCTGAAAGTGGCACATGGCAGAGTGTGGCGATGGAGACAGCAGCAATGGGAGGCGGTACAGGGACCCATGACACACTGTGGACCTGGCAGCAGCATGAGGAGGTGGTACGGGGGCCCATGGCAGATTAGGGGCCTTGCAGCAGCTATGGGAGGCCTGTAATCTGCCAGCATCCTATGTCAAAATGGAACCCAGCAGGAGTGTGAGGAGACCTGAAAGTGGCACATGGCAGAGTGTGGCGATGGAGACAGCAGCAATGGGAGGCGGTACAGGGACCCATGACACACTGTGGACCTGGCAGCAGCGTGAGGAGGCGGTACGGGGGCCCATGGCAGATTAGGGGCCTGGCAGCAGCTATGGGAGGCCTGTAATCTGCCAGCATCCTATGACAAAATGGAACCCAGCAGGAGTGTGAGGAGACCTGAAAGTGGCACATGGCAGAGTGTGGCGATGGAGACAGCAGCAATGGGAGGCGGTACAGGGACCCATGACACACTGTGGACCTGGCAGCAGCGTGAGGAGGCGATACAGGGGCCCATGGCAGATTACGGGCCTGGCAGCAGCTATGGGAGACGCCCGTAATCTGCCAGCAACCTATGACAAAATGGAACCCAGCAGGAGTGTGAGGAGACCTGAAAGTGGCACATGGCAGAGTGTGGCGATGGAGACAGCAGCAATGGGAGGCGGTACAGGGACCCATGACACACTGTGGACCTGGCAGCAGCGTGAGGAGGCGGTACGGGGGCCCATGGCAGATTAGGGGCCTGGCAGCAGCTATGGGAGGCCTGTAATCTGCCAGCATCCTATGACAAAATGGAACCCAGCAGGAGTGTGAGGAGACCTGAAAGTGGCACATGGCAGAGTGTGGCGATGGAGACAGCAGCAATGGGAGGCGGTACAGGGACCCATGACACACTGTGGACCTGGCAGCAGCGTGAGGAGGCGGTACAGGGGCCCATGGCAGATTAGGGGCCTGGCCGCAGCAATGTGAGGCCCGTAATCTGCCAGCACCCTATGACAAAATGGAACACAGCAGCAGTGTGAGGAGACCTGAAAGTGGCACATGGCATGACACACTGTGGACCTGGCAGCAGCATGAGGAGGCGGTACGGGGGCCCATGGCAGATTAGGGGCCTGGCAGCAGCTATGGGAGACCCGTAATCTGCCAGCACCCTATGACAAAATGGAACACACCAGCAGTGTGAGGAGACCTGAAAGTGGCACATGGCATGACACACTGTGGACCTGGCAGCAGCATGAGGCGGTACAGGGGCCCATGGCAGATTAGGGGCCTGGCAGCAGCTATGGGAGGCCCGTAATCTGCCAGCACCCTATGACAAAATGGAACACACCAGCAGTGTGAGGAGACCTGAAAGTGGCACATGGCAGAGTGTGGCGTTGGAGACAGCAGCAATGGGAGGCCGTACAGGGACCCATGAGACACTGTGGACCTGGCAGCAGCGTGAGGAGGCGGTACAGGGGCCCATGGCAGATTAGGGGCCTGGCCGCAGCAATGTGAGGCCCGTAATCTGCCAGCATCCTATGACAAAATGGAACCCAGCAGCAGTGTGAGGAGACCTGAAAGTGGCACATGGCAGAGTGTGGCGATGGAGACAGCAGCAATGGGAGGCGGTACAGGGACCCATGAGACACTGTGGACCTGGCAGCAGCGTGAGGAGGCGGTACAGGGGCCCATGGCAGATTAGGGGCCTGGCCGCAGCAATGTGAGGCCCGTAATCTGCCAGCACCCTATGACAAAATAGAACACAGCAGCAGTGTGAGGAGACCTGAAAGTGGCACATGGCATGACACACTGTGGACCTGGCAGCAGCATGAGGAGGCGGTACGGGGGCCCATGGCAGATTAGGGGCCTGGCAGCAGCTATGGGAGGCCCGTAATCTGCCAGCACCCTATGACAAAATGGAACACACCAGCAGTGTGAGGAGACCTGAAAGTGGCACATGGCATGACACACTGTGGACCTGGCAGCAGCATGAGGCGGTACAGGGGCCCATGGCAGATTAGGGGCCTGGCAGCAGCTATGGGAGGCCCGTAATCTGCCAGCACCCTATGACAAAATGAAACCCAGCAGCAGTGTGAGGAGACCTGAAAGTGGCACATGGCAGGGGCATGATTCATGGCGGATTTAGTCAGTTGTGTCAGGAACTGGTGGTTTGAAATCCAGACTAATCCACGCCTGATTCATTTTCACAAACGTGAGTCTCTCCACACTTTGGGTGGACAGTCGTTTCCTCCGCGGAGTTACAATACCTCCTGCCGCACTAAACACGCGCTCCGATGCCACGCTACTGGCTGGGCATGACAGCCTTTCAAGGGCAAATTCAGCTAGTTGGGGCCAAAGGTCAAGTTTCGTTGCCCAGTAGTCAAGGGGATTGTCTACCTCGGTTGGCAGGGTGCTGTCCAAGTAGGCCCAAGCCTGTTGTTTGAGGTCCTGCTCCAGGTCCACCTGATGCTGCTGCTGCTGCTGCTGCTGCGGCTGGTTAGCAGTTTCCTCACTGCGCTGGTGAAGAAAGCTACTCATCATCG
This sequence comes from Staurois parvus, assembly GCF_062004578.1. Taxonomy (NCBI): domain Eukaryota; kingdom Metazoa; phylum Chordata; class Amphibia; order Anura; family Ranidae; genus Staurois; species Staurois parvus. The sequence continues at coordinate 234,471 of NW_028318718.1, read as the reverse complement.
ACTGCAGACTGAGGCAGCCGCTGCTGGTGGAGCTGCCACTGCTCCTACCACCCCACCCCTCCCCTGCTGCCATGGCAGCGGAACGCGAGCGCACAGGGCCCACAGTGTCTGAGGATGGACGTTGGCGCAGAAAGGCAGAGACCAACTGACTACATAGGTGGTTTTTATAGTACGTAATTTTGGCCTCCCTCTCAGCAGGTGTGAAAAAGGCCACCATTTTGGAACGGTAGCGAGGGTCCAACAAGGTGGACAGCCAAAAGTCATCCCTCTGTCTGATGGTTATTATTCGGCTGTCGCTACGCAAGCAACCGAGCATGCTATGGGCCATTTGTGCCAAGGAATGCGAGGGACTCCCTGCCTCCATCTCCACAGCATACTGCCACGGTGCGTCTGGGTCCTCTGTCTCCTCCTCCTCCTCCTCTACCAGATGCTCCTGCTCCTCCACTCCTGTCCGCTGAGTGGAAAAACCACCCATTTCAGTCAATAATTCCTGAGCACAAATGTCCTCCTCTACCTCCTCCTCTTCTTCCTGTCCTGCCCCCACAGGGGTCATGTGGCATTGAGATCTGTGCGCCACGTCTACCACACCCTGACCAGCCATTGTTAACAGCATTTGTTCCAGGACGTGCAACAGAGGAATGACGTCGTTCATCCCATAGTCCTGCCGACTCACGAATAACGTGGCCTCCTCAAAGGACCTGAGCAAGCGGCAGGTGTCACGCATGAGCTGCCAATGGCTGACATCGAAGTTACACAGGGGAGTACCTTTATCCGCTTGTAACATCAGGAAATCGGTGATGGCCTTTTGCTGTTCGTAAAGGCGGTCTAACATGTGTAGTGTTGAATTCCACCTTGTTGCAACGTCGCAGATCAGGCGATGCTGTGGAATTCCGTTCTGCCGCTGCAGCTCAAGGAGGGTGTGCTTTGCGGTGTAGGAATGGCTGAAATGCATGCAAAGTTTACGTGACATTTTAAGGATGTCTTGCAGTGGGATGGTGGATTTTAGGAACCGCTTGACAACCAGATTGAACACGTGAGCCATGCATGGCGCATGGCACAACCTTCCTTGACGCAGAGCAGACACCATTTTCTTTCCGTTGTCGGTCAACATGGTTCCGATTTTCAGTTTGCGCGGAGACAGCCATCTGTCGATTTCTCTGTTCATTACACTGAGAAGTTCCTCCCCTGTGTGACTACGTTCGCCAAGGCATACCAGGTGCAGCACAGCGTGACACCGTTGCGCCCTGCACATGTGATATGCCGGTCGGGTAATGGGACTTGGCACGGGGATGGCGGCTGAGGACACGACGGAAGAAGAGGTGGTAGAGGCGGACATCTTTGCTGGACCAAGGACGTGCAAACGTGGAGGCAAAATCGGCGTGACCTGTCCAAGTTGCTGGTGCGGCTGTGCCGGCACCACGTTCACCCAGTGGGCCGTAAATTACATGTACTGTCCCTGACCGTAGTTACAGCTCCACACGTCGGCGCTGCCGTGCACTTTGGCAGAGACCGACATGCTCAAAGACTGGCCCACCATCTCTTCTACATGTGAATGCAGGGCTGGCACTGCCTTTTTGGCGAAGAAATACCGGCTTGGCACTCTCCACCGCGGCGCGGCACAAGCCATCATTTCTCGGAAAGGTGCTGAGTCCACCACTTGGAAAGGGAGGGACTGCAGCACCAGCAACTTGGACAGGAGGACGTTCAGCTTTTGCACCGTCGGGTGCGTGCTCGCAAACTGTTGTCTCTTGGAAACGGATTCCAAAAAAGACTGCTGACGGAATCCGTGAAGAGGAGTAGCAGGAGAAGGAGCATCAGAACGAGCGGAACAACTCCCCTCAGCAGAGGTGTTGGAGCCTTGACTGGCTGATAGAGGGCGATTGACGTCGGGTGACGGAGCAAGTAACGGAGCGGGTGATGGAGCGGGGGCTGGGGCAGGCAGAACCGCCGTATCTTTATCACGGTTTTCCCAGGCCACCAAATGGCGACGCTGCATATGCTGACGCAACGCTGTAGTCCCAACATGGGCCCCCTGGCCACGCTTGACTTTCTGGCCACATAGTCGACATACGGCTACGTTTACTTCCTCGGGCGGCTTGACGAAAAATTGCCACACCGCCGAGTAGGAAACTTTGCCCCCGCTACTCCTCACTGGCTGACTGCTACTTCCTCCGTGCACACCGGCACCACTACTGGCCGTGGTGGTAGGCTGCAGTGGAGCTGGTGCTCTACTCCGTGGCCGTTTGCCTCCACTGACACTGCTGCGACCCTGCTGCCTCCTGGGCAACCCACCGACTGTTTTGCTCGCTGCCAAGCTGGCACCCTCTTCTCCTGATGATGCGGAAGAAATTGCCTGATGACGACAAGGCTGCCAAGTGCGATCAACCTCCTCATCATCAATTAAGGTCTCCGCCTCACTACTAGCCCCCTCGGCTGCGTCTGGGTCAGGAGACAGACCTGTCTCTAGACCGGCTACCGAGCCACTCTCCTCGCCAGTACTTCTTCGCCTGGCTGCTGAAGAGGCGGATGTCTCCCCCCGTTCCTGACCGCCCTCTGTTAGCTCTTCCTCACTGTACAGTGGGGCTGAGCCCACAGCATGCGATACTTCGCTTGGTGAGGGAACAGCAAAGGACAGGGGCAGGTAGAGGACACGTGATTTCAGTGGGCTTGCTCCCGGGCCATGCCAACTAACGGTTGTGTCTGACGTACACACCGACCGTTGGCTGTAGGTGTCAGAGGTGACCTGGGAAGAGGAAGACGACCGAGCCAACCAATCGATGGCGGCAGGGTTGTCGGTGGAGACACGACCGCTGGATGACACCGGGAGCACTGGCCTCTGGCTGCGACTAGTGCTGCCTCGACCCCTTCCACTGCTGCCATGTCTGCTCGCTCCTAAAACATTGCCTCCTCTGCCACTCCTCTGCATGTTGTCTGACATATTCTTTAATTCAACGATTATGTGTCCCTGAGTAACAATTCTGTGTCCCTGAGTAACAATTCTGTGTCTGTCCCTGAGTAACAATTCTGTGTCCCTGAGTAACAATTCTGTGTCCCTCAGTAACACTTCTGTGTCCCTCAGTAACAATTCTGTGTCCCTCAGTAACAATTCTGTGTCCCTCAGTAACAATTCTGTGTCTGTCCCTCAGTAACAATTCTGTGTCTGTCCCTGAGTAACAATTCTGTGTCCCTGAGTAACAATTCAGTGTCCCTGAGTAACAATTCTGTGTCCCTCAGTAACAATCTGTGTCCCTCAGTAACAATTCTGTGTCTGTCCCTGAGTAACAATTCTGTGTCCCTGAGTAACAATTCTGTGTCCCTGAGTAACAATTCTGTGTCCCTCAGTAATTCTGTGTCCCTGAGTCACAATTCTGTGTCCCTCAGTAACAATTCTGGGTCCCTCAGTAACAATTCTGTGTCCCTGAGTAACAATTCTGTGTCCCTCAGTAACAATTCTGTGTCCCTGAGTAACAATTCTGTGTCCCTGAGTAACAATTCTGTGTCCCTCAGTAATTCTGTGTCCCTGAGTAACAAATCTGTGTCCCTCAGTAACAATTCTGTGTCCCTCAGTAACAATTCTGTGTCCCTCAGTAACAATTCTGTGTCTGTCCCTGAGTAACAATTCCGTGTCTGTCCCTGAGTAACAATTCTGTGTCTGTCGCTGAGTAACAATTCTGTGTCCCTGAGTAACAATTCTGTGTCCCTCAGTAACAATTCTGTGTCCCTCAGTAACAATTCTGTGTCTGTCCCTGAGTAACAGTTCTGTGTCCCTGAGTAACAGTTCTGTGTCCCTGAGTAACAGTTCTGTGTCCCTCAGTAACAATTCTGTGTCTGTCCCTGAGTAACAATTCTGTGTCCCTGAGTAACAATTCTGTGTCCCTCAGTAACAATTCTGTGTCCCTCAGTAACAATTCTGTGTCTGTCCCTGAGTAACAGTTCTGTGTCCCTGAGTAACAGTTCTGTGTCCCAGAGTAACAGTTCTGTGTCCCTCAGTAACAATTCTGTGTCTGTCCCTCAGTAACAAAATCTGTGTCCCTAAGTAACAATTCTTTGTCCCTCAGTAACAATTATGTGTCTGTCCCTGAGTAAAAGTTCTGTGTCCCTGAGTAACAGTTCTGTGTCCCTGAGTAACAGTTCTGTGTCCCTCAGTAACAATTCTGTGTCTGTCCCTGAGTAACAATTCTGTGTCCCTCAGTAACAATTCTGTGTCCCTCAGTAACAATTCTGTGTCCCTCAGTAACAATTCTTTGTCTGTCCCTGAGTAACAGTTCTGTGTCCCTGAGTAACAATTCTGTGTCCCTCAGTAACAATTCTGTGTCCCTCAGTAACAATTCTGTGTCCCTCAGTAACAATTCTGTGTCCCTCAGTAACAATTCTGTGTCTGTCCCTGAGTAACAGTTCTGTGTCCCTGAGTAACAGTTCTGTGTCCCTGAGTAACAATTATGTGTCCCTCAGTAACAATTCTGTGTCCCTCAGTAACAATTCTGTGTCTTTCCCTGAGTAACAGTTCTGTGTCCCTGAGTAACAGTTCTGTGTCCCTCAGTAACAATTCTGTGTCTGTCCCTGAGTAACAATTCTGTGTCCCTCAGTAACAATTCTGTGTCCCTCAGTAACAATTATGTGTCCCTCAGTAACAATTATGTGTCTGTCCCTGAGTAACAGTTCTGTGTTCCTGAGTAACAAATCTGTGTCCCTGAGTAACAGTTCTATGTCCCTCAGTAACAATTCTGTGTCTGTCCCTGAGTAACAATTCTGTGTCCCTCAGTAACAATTCTGTGTCCCTCAGTAACAATTCTGTGTCCCTCAGTAACAATTATGTGTCTGTCCCTGAGTAACAGTTCTGTGTCCCTGAGTAACAGTTCTGTGTCCCTGAGTAACAGTTCTGTGTCCCTCAGTAACAATTCTGTGTCTGTCCCTGAGTAACAATTCTGTGTCCCTCAGTAACAATTCTGTGTCCCTCAGTAACAATTCTGTGTCCCTCAGTAACAATTCTGTGTCTGTCCCTGAGTAACAGTTCTGTGTCCCTGAGTAACAGTTCTGTGTCCCTCAGTAACAATTCTGTGTCCCTCAGTAACAATTCTGTGTCCCTCAGTAACAATTCTGTGTCTGTCCCTGAGTAACAGTTCTGTGTCCCTCAGTAACAGTTCTGTGTCCCTGAGTAACAGTTCTGTGTCCCTGAGTAACAATTCTGTGTCCCTCAGTAACAATTCTGTGTCCCTCAGTAACAATTCTGTGTCTGTCCCTGAGTAACAGTTCTGTGTCCCTGAGTAACAGTTCTGTGTCCCTGAGTAACAGTTCTGTGTCCCTCAGTAACAATTCTGTGTCTGTCCCTGAGTAACAATTCTGTGTCCCTCAGTAACAATTCTGTGTCCCTCAGTAACAATTCTGTGTCCCTGAGTAACAGTTCTGTGTCTGTCCCTGAGTAACAGTTCTGTGTCCCTGAGTAACAGTTCTGTGTCCCTCAGTAACAATTCTGTGTCCCTCAGTAACAATTCTGTGTCCCTCAGTAACAATTCTGTGTCTGTCCCTGAGTAACAGTTCTGTGTCCCTGAGTAACAGTTCTGTGTCCCTGAGTAACAGTTCTGTGTCCCTGAGTAACAATTCTGTGTCCCTCAGTAACAATTCTGTGTCCCTCAGTAACAATTCTGTGTCTGTCCCTGAGTAACAGTTCTGTGTCCCTGAGTAACAGTTCTGTGTCCCTGAGTAACAGTTCTTTGTCCCTCAGTAACAATTCTGTGTCTGTCCCTGAGTAACAATTCTGTGTCCCTCAGTAACAATTCTGTGTCCCTCAGTAACAATTCTGTGTCTGTCCCTGAGTAACAGTTCTGTGTCCCTGAGTAACAGTTCTGTGTCCTTCAGTAACAATTCTGTGTCTGTCCCTGAGTAACAATTCTGTGTCCCTCAGTAACAATTCTGTGTCCCTCAGTAACAATTCTGTGTCCCTCAGTAACAATTCTGTGTCTGTCCCTGAGTAACAATTCAGTGTCTGTCCCTGAGTAACAATTCTGTGTCCCTAAGTAACGTTTCTGTGACCCTAAGTAATGGTTCTGTGTCCCTAAGTAACGATTCTGTGGCCCTAAGTAACGTTTCTGTGGCCCTAAGTAACGTTTCTGTGGCCCTAAGTAACGATTCTGTGGCCCTAAGTAACGTTTCTGTGGCCCTATGTAACGTTTCTGTGTCCCTAAGTAACGTTTCTGTGGCCCTAAGTAACGTTTCTGTGGCCCTAAGTAACGATTCTGTGTCCCTAAGTAACGTTTCTGTGGCCCTAAGTAACGTTTCTGTGGCCCTAAGTAACGTTTCTGTGGCCCTAAGTAACGATTCTGTGGCCCTAAGTAACGTTTCTGTGGCCCTGAGTAACGTTTCTGTGGCCCTAAGTAACGATTCTGTGGCCTTAAGTAACTTTTCTGTGTCCCTGAGTAACGTTTCTGTGTCCCTAAGTAACGTTTCTGTGGCCCTAAGTAACGTTTCTGTGTCCCTAAGTAACGTTTCTGTGTCCCTAAGTAACGTTTCTGTGGCCCTAAGTAACGATTCTGTGGCCCTAAGTATCGTTTCTGTGGCCCTAAGTAACGTTTCTGTGGCCCTAAGTAACGATTCTGTGGCCCTAAGTAACGTTTCTGTGGCCCTAAGTAATGTTTCTGTGGCCCTAAGTAACGTTTCTGTGGCCCTAAGTAACGTTTCTATGTCCCTAACTCTGTCCCTAATACAGAGAGGTCTGCCTCTCTTGAATGACTGGAGGCAAATGGAGAATTCTAAAATGGCCGCCATTTATAGCTCGACCATTACACAGTGCTGGCTGGCTGCTGATTGGCTAATGCGATCACATGTCATGAATGAATGCATTATGGGTCAGCGCGCCTTGTCTGCGCGCCTTCCCAGACATCCCCGCTCCGTCGCCGCACATGTCGCCGCCATTTTAGGAAAAATTTCGATTCGCGCATCCGAAGTATGCTAATTTTCGGATTCGGCGCGAATCGAAATTTTTCCAATATTCGAAACGAATTCCACTTCGCCTACTTCGATTTGCTCATCTCTAATACCAACCACAAATAATAGCGCAACCCTACACCAATACATAAATAAATAAATATTCATATGAATCGATAAATAATAAATATTTAATGTATCAATAAATAAATCCACCACCACATATGTGCACACAAAGAATAAATAAGTCCATTAAAAAGTCCAAAATTGATCCTTTGATAAATAAATAATGTAGTGGAATCCTCCTTTACTAGCGTGACATCCAGTGCTCAGAACACCTCATCAAAATGCACACTCACCATGTGCTGGTAATAAACCAGCATGTCTGTAAATATCCAGCAATTCACCACAATGCTTAAAGGAAATCCTCTCATATCCAATTAGTACATGTAAATAAAAAACATACTCGCCATTGTGCAATATCATCCAACTTTTTATTAATAAAGTAGCAAAACCCCCCTTAAAACCGCACTCACAATAAGTATAAAACAATAAGGCATAAATTGTTAGAGAGCCACAGGGTCTGTCTCCAGCATCTCACCTGCCCGCCCTCATCCAAGATGGCGATGATGCAACCACGTCATCCGGACACGTGGGACAACTTGCGTACGTGATGACGTCACCGATAAACACAGGGTGCGTGCAGGGAGGCAAGGCTGCTTTTTTTTTAGTTATTTTTATTTTTTAATCATTTTTACACCGGTAATTTTTTTATCACTTTTTATGCTATCACGAGGAATGCAAATACCCCATATGACTTCAATGGGCTTTGTCATATATTCTTTTTTGAGAAATCTGGGGTCTATCAGACTCTAGACATCTCCTCTGCCCTTACATTATCTAATCTCACCGAGATTGGTGTGATCAAATGCTTTCCCAATTTACAAATGGAGCTGTTTATATCCTGCGAAACTGAAGTGATGAAATGCTTGTAGCTTCTGGTCTTATAGTCTCTTAGACTATAGAGATGATTGGAGCCATTCTGGTCTCTGATCAGCTCTATGGTCAGCCAATGGAACTGCTGGCTGCATTCTTGGATTCCCGTGTGGGACAGGAGAGCCTAAGAAAATTGTAGAAGGCAGCAGGAGGGGGGAGGGGGGGAATGTCCCTTCCAACTGCTTGTAAAAACAATTCAGCAGCTAATTGGCCACTAGGATTGCTTTTACATGAAAGCCGTGTGCAAGCTGAAAAAAACGGTACCAGAATGATGCCTGTAGCTGTATGCATCATCCCGGTATAACCACTCAAAGTCCAGTGATGTACCAGTACATTGCTGGTCCATATTGGGCATATATGTAACAGCAGAGAACACAGGTAAATGAAGAATTGGCTTTGCGGAACAACATGACCGCAATTCATTCTTTTCTGTAATGCCCATGTTGAGGGTTAGGCCCAGAAGAGTTTTAAATTCAGAAACTGTGATAGGTTTCCATGTGAATTGTTTTAAAAGAGCTGAATTTGGGTGGGCTGCCAAATATTGTTGTGCGTATAAATTGCCTTGGCCCACAATCAATTGGTACAAATCATCCGTCAAAAACACCGGAGGTGCTAATGCTAGTGCTGCCAGAGAACGGGGCTGATCCTGCTAACTCTGCGTTTTTGGGGACACTATACAAAGGAGGCACTCGTATAGTTCTGTTCATGATCAATATCTTGATCCATACAAACACTATTCTAGTAATGGGGGTGATCAGTGATCTATAGCATGAATGCGATAATGTGCAGGCAATCTAACACTAGCTGACCCTGGCTGGGAGGGGCGCTAACTGACCCTGATGCTATCTGATGTCGCTAGTGGCAGCAATACAATGATCAGTGAAAAATTCTATATACTGACACTGTACTGATGGCACTGGCTGGGTGACAGGGTGAACAATAGGAGATGGAGGGCAAGATGGAATTTCACTCACACCTGATGTTGATGACACAGGTTTTTTGATGGATTCAAGTCTGTCTACCCTCTGGAAAAAATTATCCAGTGATGTCTGAGTAGTAGCTCTTTTTTTATCATCATAGAAGACTCTGTAGCACTGAATAGCATTCTGAACGACTGCTGCAACCTTTGTATATATCGTTCTATGTTGGGGTCCTGTGCCTCAAAAACTAATAGTGCCTCTGCAAGTAAAAAAAAACCCTTTGTCATTTACTGTGTTGTGAATCTCTGGTTCTTTAGTTACATCTTCCTCTTGGCTATCTGTCTTTTTGCTGGGCCTCTAATTCCATCAGGTCCTCATTAGTAAGCTCTTCATGTTGCACAGCAAGGAGTTCAATGAAGTTGTCCTCTTGCAGATCTAGCTTCAGCTTCATGATAAAGGTCACTAAATTGTTGAAGACGTGTTTGGGCACCTTACCCATCTTCAGTAGTTCATGAACTTCATGAACAAACTACAGGCAAAGGTTCTTCCAAACCCCATTCATGGTGACAGTCAAAACCTCACGCCAAGCAAAGTTTATGTTTTTTATGGCCTTGTAGATGTTATAGTCCGTCCAAAATTGTCGCAAGGTTGTTCCTGTTTCATCAATAGCCTTCACTGCCTGACGAAAAGTGTGACATAAATAATATTTCTTGAAAGTCACAATAACTCCTTGGTCCATAGGTTAAATGAGCCCTGTAGTGGCAGATGCACTACTTTGACGTTGGGATGAAAGTCATCCATGAATTGAGGGTGACCTGCAAAAGAATGTTGAATGGAATATCTTTCTCCAAACAATATTTCTCTATCTCTGGGATAAAGTGGTGGAAAAACCAGTCCTGGAAAATGGCTTGTGTAACCCAGATTTTGGAGTTACTTTTCCACACAACAGGTAGAGAGTCCTTTGCTATGTTTTTGAGGGCTCTTGGGTTCTCTGAATGGTAAACTAAGAGAGGCTTTAGTTTCATATCATCGGAAGTATTGCCACCAAACAACAGAGTAAGTCTGTCCTTTGCTGTTTTAAAGCCTGGCATCACCTTTTCCTCTTTACTGATGTAACTTTGTTTTGACATCCTCTTCCAGTACAGTCCTGTCTCATTGACGTTAAAAACCTGTTGGGTAAATAACCATCTTCTTCAATAATTTCTCTAAGTGTTGATGGAAATTCTTGGGCAGCTATCATATCTGCACTGGCAGCCTCACCACTTACTTTTACGCTGTGAAGGTTGGCTCTAGCCTTGAATCTGTTAAACCATCCATGGCTGGCAGTAAAAGAAGCACACTGTTCATGCTGTTTTTTCTTCAAGTCTTCAAACAGGCCTTTAGCTTTTTCTTGAATAAGCATTAAGCTGAGTGGGACTCGACACTGATGCTGATCCTGCATCCGCACACTGAGAAGTTTCTCCATCTCCTCTATCACTTTACTACGCTTTTCGGTTATTATTGTTGACTTCATAGGCACAGCAGACTTCACATGTTCCATGATCTTGGCCTTGTTCTTTAGAATTGTGCCAATGATTGAACAATTCATGTTGTAAGAACTAGCGATGTCTACCATCTTTTTGCCTTGGTCCAGTCTCTCAATTATTTTCACTTTTGTTTCCTTGGTTATTGCTTTGCGCTGTCTAGCAGTCCCCTCCACATCACTACTGCTTTTACGCTTGCTTCCGGACATCCTGGGTTCTGTACAGTACACTATTGCACTGTACTGTACAGTGAGCACACATCAGCACAGCTGTGACAATGTCCGGCAGACACGTGAGCTACTTACGGCGCTTTGTTCACATCTACGAATGTTTGTAATGCGAGGTCCATTCGTATCTGAAATAGTTCGCAACTCAAATGTTCGTAAGTCAGGGACTTACTGTATGGTCACATGTCCACAGTTGATCCACTGTTGTCTGCTGGAATCAAATATTAGAATTCTTCTTCCTATTTCTCTAACAGGCACCAATGCTTGTATGCTTCCATGTGATTACATCGCTGGCCACAACAGAACAGAAACAAAGCACTGGAACATAAGGCTCCATTCACACTAGGGCCTTTCAATCGCCGTGATTCTGCCCGCTATCTGAAAACGCGTTGTGAAAATGTGTGATCACGGGTTCAGGTGCCATTCATTTCAATGGCACCTGAAAACACAATGTTTTTCTGTGTGACAAACGCATTTTGCCACAATTTTACTTGGAATTTTGCTACAATTTTACCTGGAAATTTGCTGTGATTATACCCGCGATTTTCTCACAATTGTACACATGATTTTGCCACGATTTTACCATGTTTAGGGTGCGTTTTTGACTCAAAAACACATCAAAACAATAGCAGGTGTGTATATTTGAGGCGTTTTTGCAGTGTTTTCAGTGTATTTCAGGCCTGGTTCACACCAATGCCGTTTGCATTTTGTCTGTTTTGCAGTGCATTTTGCTTTTTTGCACGTGCGTTTTTAACACTTGTTTTATGTGTTTTGCGTTTTTTAATTTTTGGAAAATTGTTGCTGAGCAAATTAAAGATGAAAAACACATTAAAAACATAACACTTTTTGAAGAATTTTTTTTGAAGAATTTTTGCTGTGTTCAATACATTTCAGGCCTGGTTCACACCGGTGCAGTTTGTGTTTTGTCTGTTTTGCCATGCTTTTTGCAGTGCATTTTGCATTTTTGCATGCACATTTTTTATGCGTTTTTATGCGTTTGGGGTTTTTTGAAGGGTTTTTTTTTTTTGGTCAGCTTGTTTCTGGGCAGATTAAAAACGCAAAACACATCGAAAATGTAATGTGTGCCTTTTTTATGCATTTTTGCTGTGTTTTCAATGCATTTCAGGCCTGGTTCAGAAAAACACAAAAAACAATGCCGTTTGTGCTTTGTCCATTTTGCAGTGCTTTTTGCAGTGTATTTTACATTTCTCCATGTGTGTTTTTGGCATATTTTTATCTGGAAAAAAAAATAATGGCATTGAAATGAATGCCACTTGAATACGCAATCGTGTGTTTTCATATTGTGTTTTCAAATCGCAGGCAGAATTTCGGTGATTCTGCCCACAATTTGAAATGCCTTAGTGTGAATGGAGCCTTAACTACTTGCCCCCCTGAGGATTTATTCCCCTTTCTGACCAGGCCTTTTTTGCTAATCAGTGCTGCACTGTTTCAACTGGTAATTGCACGGTCATGCAATGCTGTACCCAAATGAAATTTGTGTCCTTTCTTTCACACAAATAGAGCTTTCTTTTGGTGGTATTTGGTCACCTGTGCGCTTTTTATTTTTTGCACTATACACAAAAAAAGTCCGAAAATTTTGAAAAAAACCCCAATATATTCCCTTTTGGCTATAAAAAACATATAATAAACTCAAAGTTAGTCATAAATTTTGGCCAAGATGTATTCTGCTACATATCTTTGGTAAACAAAATCCCAGTAAGTGTATATTGATTGCTTTGTGTGAAAGTTATAGCGTGTAAAATCTATGGTATAGATACTGCAATTTACGCCACTTTTTGCTATACAGCGCTGCACTAGTTTAACTGACAATTGCGCAGTCATGCACTGCTGTACATAAATCAGATTTAAGTCCTTTTTTTCACTTAAATAGAGCTTTCTTTTGGTGGTATTTGATCACCTCTGTTTTTTGTTTTTTCTGCGCTATAAACAAAAAAAAGGAAAACATTTTTTTAAATATATTTTTTACTTTCGGCTATAAAAAATATATAGTAAACTCAAAGTTAGTCATACATTTAGGCCAAAATGTATTCTGCTACATTTTTGGTTAAAAAAATCCCAATAACTGCATATCAGTGAAAGTTATAGTGTCAGGGATTCCAAGTTTTGCCACGGCGCACGGGTCAGCGCATGCGCGGAATCCCGATGCAGACAAGCGTGCGGGCACTAGGACATAGGCAACAACAGCGGCAACAACAGCGGCCGTGCACGCAGACGCGCGCCTGGCACCAATGACAGTTCAGGGCGCACTATTTAAACTGATTCTGGCAATGCTCAAATTGCCATATGGTCTTGTTCCTTGTTGTTCCTGTTCCTGTGAGAGTTTCCTGTTGTTGCCGAACCCTGCTTGATCCTGACCATTGCTGACCTTCTCATGCCCTGACCTCTGGCTCGTTTGACCATTCTTCTGCCTGTTCCTGATTGTCTGATCTCCTGCTGCTGAACCTGGCCTGTGAACTGACAACCCTCTGCCTGCTGCTCTGTACCGCTCTGCCTCCACCGTTACCGACCTGGCCTGTCTGACCCCGCTATTGTTCTAGTGTGTTCCGTCCATCCATCCTGCATGGACCGCTCTGCCTCTTCACATCAGGCTCTCATCCTGCTACGTGCCACTGGCGGTCCGCTCTACCACACCTGGGTGTACTCAGGGGCCGCGACCGGGTCTCAGTCTGCTCCAAGTCCATCCCCACCATCAGGGGCTCTGGTGAACAAGCAGACTGGGGCTTAGACTCCGCACCCTGGGGAAAGCCGGTCTGTGGAACGTTAGAGCTACCGTAGGTAGGTACCTGACATATATCGTTCTCAAACTATGGTATAGATAATGGAATTTAGACAGCTTTTACTTTCTGACTGCCTATCACATTTCTTGAGGTGCTAAACAACCAGGACAGTGTAAACACCCCCAAATGACCCCTTTTTGGAAAGTAGACACTCGAAGCTATCTGCTGAGAAGCATGTTGAGTCCATGGAAGATTTATTTTTTTCCACAACTATTTGGAAAATGACAAAAACATTTTTTTTTTACACAAAGTTGTCACTTAAATGATATATTGCTCACACAAGCCATGTGTATATGTGGAATTACACCCCAAAATACATTCTGCTACTTCTACCGAGTATGGGGATACCACATGTGTGAGACTTTTTGGGAGCCTAGCCACATACAGGAGCCTGAAATCCAATGACCACTTTGAAAGCCTGAAGGTGCGTAACTTCCTCATTTCACTTCCTCACTACCTATCACAGTTTTGGGGGCCCTGAAATACCAGGATAGCACCAACCCCCCTCCCCCAAATGACCCCTTTTTAGAAAGTAGACACCCCAAGGAATTTAAAAAGAGGCATGGGGAGTATTTTGCAGATCTCATTGTTTCTCACAAGGATTTGAAATATAAAAAAAGAAAACAAAAAAAACTTGTGGCAACAAAGGAGATCTGCAAAATACACACCATGCTTCTTATCAAATTTGCTTTGGTGCTATCATGGAATTTCAGGGCCTCCGAAACTGTGATAGGTCGTCAGGAAGTGTAATGAGGAAATAAAGCCCTTTAAAAGCCTGAAGGTGCTTATTGGATTTTGGGGTCCTGTAATTGGCTAGACTGCCAAAAGGTCTCTCACATGGTATCCCCATACTCGGGAGAATTTATTTTGGGGGGTAATTCCACATATATCCATGGCATGTGTGAGCAATAAATCATTTAAGTGACAATTTTGTGTAAAAAAAAACCAAAAAAACATGTCATTTTCCAAAAACTTGTGGTGAAAAAATAAATTTGTCTATTGACTCAACATGCCTCTCAGCAAATAGTTTGGGGTGTCTACTTTCCAAAAAGGGGTCATTTTGGGGGGTGGGGGCATTTTATGCCCAGAATTAGAAGTTTATGCCACACATCACTCACTCTTCTAACCACCTGAAGACCAAGCCTTTTCTGACACTTTTTGTTCACATGAAAAAAAGTATTTTTGCTAGGAAATTACTTTGAACCCCCAAACATTATATATTTTTTAAAGCAGACACCCTAGTGAATAAAATTGTGGGTGCTGCAATTTTTTATGTCCCATAGTACTCACGCAGCGATTTTTCAAACACAAAAAATATTTTTGAAATATTTTTTGAAAAAAATACAGTTTTTTTTCTTTTAATGCACAAAAACACAAAATATTGGTCAATTATTTGGTAACATAAAAGATGATGGTATGTCGAGTAAATAGATACCAAACATGACATGCTATAAAACTGTGCACACCCCGCGCAATGGCGACCAACTGCATACATTTTTAATATCCATAGGCAATGCTTTAAAAGCCATTTTAGATTTACAGAGCAGGTCTAGCTCTAAAATTAGTGCCCTTTATCTGTCGTCCATACTGGCATGGGGTCAACGCTCATGCGGGGAGGGGGCGAGGGTGCTTTTTTTTTTTTAGAGTTATTTTGATTTTTTTAATTATTTTTACACTGTCCCTTTCCCTTTCATTTTCTTTTTTTTTGTTTGATCACTTTTAACGTTATCACTAGAGATGAGCGAATCGAAGTAGGCGAAGTGGAATTCGTTTCGAATATTGGAAAAATTTCGATTCGCGCCGAATCCGAAAATTATCATACTTCGGATGCGCGAATCGAAATTTTTCCTAAAATGGCGGCGACATGTGCGGCGACGGACATGTCGCCGCACATGTCTGGGAAGGCGCGCAGACAAGGCGCGCTGACCCATAATGCATTCATTAATGACATGTGATCGCATTAGCCAATCAGCAGCCAGCCAGCCAGCACTGTGTAATGGTCGAGCTATAAATGGCGGCCATTTTAGAATTCTCCATTTGCCTCCAGTCATTCAAGAGAGGCAGACCGCTCTGTATTAGGGACAGAGTTAGGGCCACAGAAACGTTACTTGGGGACAGAGAAACGTTACTTAGGGACAGAGAAACGTTACTTAGGGACAGAGAAACATTACTCAGGGACACAGAATTGTTACTGAGGGCCACAGAATCGTTACTTAGGGCCACAGAAACGTTAGTTAGGGCCACAGAATTGTTACTCAGGGACAGACACAGAATTGTTACTGAGGGCCACAGAATTGTTACTGAGGGCCACAGAAACGTTACTCAGGGACACAGAATTGTTACTGAGGGCCACAGAACTGTTACTTAGGGCCACAGAAACGTTAGTTAGGGCCACAGAATTGTTACTCAGGGACAGACACAGAATTGTTACTGAGGGCCACAGAACCGTTACTTAGGGCCACAGAAACGTTACTCAGGGACACAGAATTGTTACTGAGGGCCACAGAACTGTTACTTAGGGCCACAGAAACGTTAGTTAGGGCAACAGAATTGTTACTCAGGGACAGACACAGAATTGTTACTGAGGGCCACAGAATTGTTACTGAGGGCCACAGAACCGTTACTTAGGGCCACAGAAACGTTAATCAGGGACACAGAATTGTTACTGAGGGCCACAGAACTGTTACTTAGGGCCACAGAAACGTTAGTTAGGGCCACAGAATTGTTACTCAGGGACAGACACAGAATTGTTACTGAGGGCCACAGAATTGTTACTGAGGGCCACAGAACCGTTACTTAGGGCCACAGAAACGTTACTCAGGGACACAGAATTGTTACTGAGGGCCACAGAACCGTTACTTAGGGCCACAGAAACGTTAGTTAGGGCCACAGAATTGTTACTCAGGGACAGACACAGAATTGTTACTGAGGGCCACAGAATTGTTACTGAGGGCCACAGAACCGTTACTTAGGGCCACAGAAACGTTACTCAGGGACACAGAATTGTTACTGAGGGCCACAGAACTGTTACTTAGGGCCACAGAAACGTTAGTTAGGGCCACAGAATTGTTACTCAGGGACAGACACAGAATTGTTACTGAGGGCCACAGAATTGTTACTGAGGGCCACAGAACCGTTACTTAGGGCCACAGAAACGTTAGTTAGGGCCACAGAATTGTTACTCAGGGACAGACACAGAATTGTTACTGAGGGCCACAGAATTGTTACTGAGGGCCACAGAACCGTTACTTAGGGCCACAGAAACGTTACTCAGGGACACAGAATTGTTACTGAGGGCCACAGAACCGTTACTTAGGGCCACAGAAACGTTAGTTAGGGCCACAGAATTGTTACTCAGGGACAGACACAGAATTGTTACTGGGGGCCACAGAATTGTTACTGAGGGCCACAGAACCGTTACTTAGGGCCACAGAAACGTTACTCAGGGACACAGAATTGTTACTGAGGGCCACAGAACCGTTACTTAGGGCCACAGAAACGTTACTCAGGGACACAGAATTGTTACTGAGGGCCACAGAACCGTTACTTAGGGCCACAGAAACATTAGTTAGGGCCACAGAATTGTTACTCAGGGACAGACACAGAATTGTTACTGAGGGCCACAGAATTGTTACTGAGGGCCACAGAACCGTTACTTAGGGCCACAGAAACGTTAGATAGGGCCACAGAATAGTTACTCAGGGACAGACACAGAATTGTTACTGAGGGCCACAGAATTGTTACTGAGGGCCACAGAAACGTTACTCAGGGACACAGAATTGTTACTGAGGGCCACAGAACTGTTACTTAGGGCCACAGAAACGTTAGTTAGGGCCACAGAATTGTTACTCAGGGACAGACACAGAATTGTTACTGAGGGCCACAGAACCATTACTTAGGGCCACAGAAACGTTACTCAGGGACACAGAATTGTTACTGAGGGCCACAGAACTGTTACTTAGGGCCACAGAAACGTTAGTTAGGGACACAGAATTGTTACTCAGGGACAGACACAGAATTGTTACTGAGGGCCACAGAATTGTTACTGAGGGCCACAGAAACGTTACTTAGGGCCACAGAAACGTTACTCAGGGACACAGAATTGTTACTGAGGGCCACAGAACTGTTACTTAGGGCCACAGAAACGTTAGTTAGGGCCACAGAATTGTTACTCAGGGACAGACACAGAATTGTTACTGAGGGCCACAGAATTGTTACTGAGGGCCACAGAACCGTTACTTAGGGCCACAGAAACGTTACTCAGGGACACAGAATTGTTACTGAGGGCCACAGAACCGTTACTTAGGGCCACAGAAACGTTAGTTAGGGCCACAGAATTGTTACTCAGGGACAGACACAGAATTGTTACTGAGGGCCACAGAATTGTTACTGAGGGCCACAGAACCGTTACTTAGGGCCACAGAAACGTTACTCAGGGACACAGAATTGTTACTGAGGGCCACAGAACTGTTACTTAGGGCCACAGAAATGTTAGTTAGGGCCACAGAATTGTTACTCAGGGACAGACACAGAATTGTTACTGAGGGCCACAGAATTGTTACTGAGGGCCACAGAACCGTTACTTAGGGCCACAGAAACGTTAGTTAGGGCCACAGAATTGTTACTCAGGGACAGACACAGAATTGTTACTGAGGGCCACAGAATTGTTACTGAGGGCCACAGAACCGTTACTTAGGGCCACAGAAACGTTACTCAGGGACACAGAATTGTTACTGAGGGCCACAGAACCGTTACTTAGGGCCACAGAAACGTTAGTTAGGGCCACAGAATTGTTACTCAGGGACAGACACAGAATTGTTACTGGGGGCCACAGAATTGTTACTGAGGGCCACAGAACCGTTACTTAGGGCCACAGAAACGTTACTCAGGGACACAGAATTGTTACTGAGGGCCACAGAACCGTTACTTAGGGCCACAGAAACGTTACTCAGGGACACAGAATTGTTACTGAGGGCCACAGAACCGTTACTTAGGGCCACAGAAACGTTAGTTAGGGCCACAGAATTGTTACTCAGGGACAGACACAGAATTGTTACTGGGGGCCACAGAATTGTTACTGAGGGCCACAGAACCGTTACTTAGGGCCACAGAAACGTTACTCAGGGACACAGAATTGTTACTGAGGGCCACAGAACCGTTACTTAGGGCCACAGAAACGTTACTCAGGGACACAGAATTGTTACTGAGGGCCACAGAACCGTTACTTAGGGCCACAGAAACATTAGTTAGGGCCACAGAATTGTTACTCAGGGACAGACACAGAATTGTTACTGAGGGCCACAGAATTGTTACTGAGGGCCACAGAACCGTTACTTAGGGCCACAGAAACGTTAGTTAGGGCCACAGAATTGTTACTCAGGGACAGACACAGAATTGTTACTGAGGGCCACAGAATTGTTACTGAGGGCCACAGAACCGTTACTTAGGGCCACAGAAACGTTACTCAGGGACACAGAATTGTTACTGAGGGACACAGAATTGTTACTCAGGGCCACAGAATTGTTACTCAGGGACAGACACAGAATTGTTACTCAGGGACACAGAATTGTTACTCAGGGACACAGAATCGTTGAATTAAAGAGTATGTCAGACAACATGCAGAGGAGTGGCAGAGGAGGCAATGTTTTAGGAGCGAGCAGACGTGGCAGCAGAGGAAGGGGTCGAGGCAGCACTAGTCGCAGCCAGAGGCCAGTGCTCCCGGTGTCATCCAGCGGTCGTGTCTCCACCGACAACTCTGCCGTCATCGATTTGTTGGCTCGGTCGTCTTCCTCTTCCCAGGTCACCTCTGACACCTACAGCCAACGGTCGGTGGGTACGTCAGACACAACCGTTAGTTGGCATGGCCCAGGAGCAAGCCCACTGAAATCACGTTTCCTCTACCTGCCCCTGTCCTTTGCTGTTCCCTCACCAAGCGAAGTATCGCATGCTGTGGGCTCAGCCCCACTGTACAGTGAGGAAGAGCTAACAGAGGGCGGTCAGGAACGGGGGGAGACATCCGCCTTTTCAGCAGCCAGGCGAAGAAGTACTGGCGAGGAGAGTGGCTCGGTAGCCGGTCTAGAGACAGGTCTGTCTCCTGACCCAGACGCAGCCGAGGGGGCTAGTAGTGAGGCGGAGACCCTACTTGATGATGAGGAGGTTGATCGCACTTGGCAGCCTCGTCGTCATCAGGCAATTTCTTCCGCATCATCAGGAGAAGAGGGTGCCAGCTTGGCAGCGAGCGAAACAGTCGGTGGGTTGCCCAGGAGGCAGCAGGGTCGCAGCAGTGTCAGTGGAGCCAAACGGCCACGGAGTAGAGCACCAACTCCACTGCAGCCTACCACCACGGCCAGTAGTGGTGCCGGTGCGCAAGGAGGAAGTAGCAGTCAGCCAGTGAGGAGTAGCGGGGGCAAAGTTTCCTACTCGGTGGTGTGGCAATTTTTCGTCAAGCCGCCCGAGGAAGTAAACGTAGCCGCATGTCGACTATGTGGCCAGAAAGTCAAGCGTGGCCAGGGGGCCCATGTTGGGACTACAGCGTTGCGTCAGCATATGCAGCGTCACCATTTGGTGGCCTGGGAAAACCGTGATAAAGATACGGCGGTTCTGCCTGCCCCAGCCCCCGCTCCATCACCCGCTCCGTTACTTGCTCCGTCACCCGACGTCAATCGCCCTCTATCAGCCAGTCAAGGCTCCAACACCTCTGCTGAGGGGAGTTGTCGCTCGTTGGCATCTTCCACTCGTTCAGATGCTCCTTCTCCTGCTACTCCTCTTCTCGGATTCTGTCAGCAGTCTTTCTTGGAATCCGTTTCCAAGAGACAACAGTTTGCGAGCACGCACCCGACGGTGCAAAAGCTGAACGTCCTCCTGTCCAAGTTGCTGGTGCTGCAGTCCCTCCCTTTCCAACTGGTGGACTCAGCACCTTTCCGAGAAATGATGGCTTGTGCCGCGCCGCGGTGGAGAGTGCCAAGCCGGCATTTCTTCGCCAAAAAGGCAGTGCCAGCCCTGCATTCACATGTAGAAGAGATGGTGGGCCAGTCTTTGAGCATGTCGGTCTCTGCCAAAGTGCACGGCAGCGCCGACGTGTGGAGCTGTAACTACGGTCAGGGACAGTACATGTCATTTACGGACCACTGGGTGAACGTGGTGCCGGCACAGCCGCACCAGCAACTTGGACAGGTCACGACGCTTTTGCCTCCACGTTTGCACATCCTTGGTCCAGCAAACATGTCCGCCTCTACCACCTCTTCTTCCGCCGTGTCCTCAGCCGCCACCCCCGTGCCAAGTCCCATTACCCGACCGGCATATCACATGTGCAGGGCGCAACGGTGTCACGCTGTGCTGCACCTGGTATGCCTTGGCGAACGTAGTCACACAGGGATGGAACTTCTGAGTGTAATGAACAGAGAAATCGACAGATGGCTGTCTCCGCGCAAACTGAAAATCGGAACCATGTTGACCGACAACGGAAAGAACATGGTGTCTGCTCTGCGTCAAGGAAGGTTGTGCCATGCGCCATGCATGGCTCACGTTTTCAATCTGGTTGTCAAGCGGTTCCTAAAATCCACCATCCCACTGCAAGACATCCTTAAAATGTCACGTAAACTTTGCATGCATTTCAGCCATTCCTACACCGCAAAGCACACCCTCCTTGAGCTGCAGCGGCAGAACGGAATTCCACAGCATCGCCTGATCTGCAACGTTGCAACAAGGTGGAATTCAACCCTACACATGTTAGACCGCCTTTACGAACAGCGAAAGGCCATCACCAATTTCCTGATGTTACAAGCGGATAAAAGTACTCCCCTGTGTAACTTCGTTGTCAGCCATTGGCAGCTCATGCGTGACACCTGCCGCTTGCTCAGGCCCTTTGAGGAGGCCACGCTATTCGTGAGTCGGCAAGACTATGGGATGAACGACGTCATTCCTCTGTTGCACGTCCTTGAACAAATGCTGTTAACAATGGCTGGTCAGGGTGCGGTAGACGTGGCGCACAGATCTCAACGCCACATGACCCCTGTGGGGGCAGGACAGGAAGAAGAGGAGGAGGTAGAGGAGGACATTTGTGCTCAGGAATTATTGAGTGAAATGGGTGGTTTTTCCACTCAGCGGACAGGAGTGGAGGAGCAGGAGCATCTGGTAGAGGAGGAGGAGGAGGAGACAGAGGACCCAGACGCACCGTGGCAGTATGCTGTGGAGATGGAGGCAGGGAGTCCCTCGCATTCCTTGGCACAAATGGCCCATAGCATGCTCGGTTGCTTGCATTGCTGCGGCCAGGACCCTAATCTGCCATGGGCCCCTGTACCGCCTCCTCACGCTGCTGCAAGGTCCACAGTGTGTCATGCCATGTGCCACTTTCAGGTCTCCTCACACTGCTGGTGTGTTTCATTTTGTCATAGGATGCTGGCAGATTACGGGCCTCACATTGCTGCGGCCAGGCCCCTAATCTGCCATGGGCCCCTGTACCGCCTCCTCACGCTGCTGCAAGGTCCACAGTGTGTCATGCCATGTGCCACTTTCAGGTCTCCACACACTGCTGGTGTGTTTCATTTTGTCATAGGATGCTGGCAGATTACGGGCCTCACATTGCTGCGACCAGGCCCCTAATCTGCCATGGGCCCCTGTACCGCCTCCTCACGCTGCTGCCAGGTCCACAGTGTGTCATGGGTCCCTGTACCGCCTCCCATTGCTGCTATCTCCAACGCCACACTCTGCCATGTGCCACTATCAGGTCTCCTCACACTGCTGCTGGGTTCCATTTTGTCATAGGATGCTGGCAGATTATGGGCCTCACATTGCTGCTGCCAGGCCCCAAATCTGCCATGGGTCCCCGTACCGCCTCGTCACGCTGCTGCTAGGTCCACAGTGTGTCATGGGTCCCTGTACGGCCTCCCATTGCTGCTGTTTCCATCGCCACACTCTGCCATGTGCCACTTTGAGGTCTCCTCACACTCCTGCTGTTTTCCATTTTGTCATAGGTTGCTGGCAGATTACAGGCCTCCCATAGGTGCTGCCAGGCCCCAAATCTGCCATGGGCCCCCGTACCGCCTGGTCACGCTGCTGCTGGGTCCACAGTGTGACATGGGTCCCTGTACCGCCTCCCATTGCTCCCACTCTGCCATGTGCCACTTTGAGGTCTCCTCACACTCCTGCTGTTTTCCATTTTGTCATAGGTTGCTGGCAGATTACAGGCCTCCCATAGGTGCTGCCAGGCCCCAAATCTGCCATGGGCCCCCGTACCGCCTGGTCACGCTGCTGCTGGGTCCACAGTGTGACATGGGTCCCTGTACCGCCTCCCATTGCTCCCACTCTGCCATGTGCCACTTTCAGGTCTCCTCACACTCCTGCTGTTTTCCATTTTGTCATAGGTTGCTGGCAGATTACAGGCCTCCCATAGGTGCTGCCAGGCCCCAAATCTGCCATGGGCCCCCGTACCGCCTGGTCACGCTGCTGCTGGGTCCACAGTGTGACATGGGTCCCTGTACCGCCTCCCATTGCTCCCACTCTGCCATGTGCCACTTTGAGGTCTCCTCACACTCCTGCTGTTTTCCATTTTGTCATAGGTTGCTGGCAGATTACAGGCCTCCCATAGGTGCTGCCAGGCCCCAAATCTGCCATGGGCCCCCGTACCGCCTGGTCACGCTGCTGCTGGGTCCACAGTGTGACATGGGTCCCTGTACGGCCTCCCATTGCTCCCACTCTGCCATGTGCCACTTTCAGGTCTCCTCACACTCCTGCTGGTTTCCATTTTGTCCTAGGTTGCTGGCAGATTACAGGCCTCCCATAGGTGCTGCCAGGCCCCAAATCTGCCATGGGCCCCCGTACCGCCTCGTCATGCTGCTGCTGGGTCCACAGTGTGACATGGGTCCCTGTACCGCCTCCCATTGCTCCCATTCTGCCATGTGCCACTTTCAGGTCTCCTCACACTCCTGCTGTTTTCCATTTTGTCATAGGTTGCTGGCAGATTACAGGCCTCCCATAGGTGCTGCCAGGCCCCAAATCTACCATGGGCCCCCGTACCGCATGGTCACGCTGCTGCTGGGTCCACAGTGTGACATGGGTCCCTGTACCGCCTCCCATTGCTCCCACTCTGCCATGTGCCACTTTGAGGTCTCCTCACACTCCTGCTGTTTTCCATTTTGTCATAGGTTGCTGGCAGATTACAGGCCTCCCATAGGTGCTGCCAGGCCCCAAATCTGCCATGGGCCCCCGTACCGCCTGGTCACGCTGCTGCTGGGTCCACAGTGTGTCATGGGTCCCTGTACCGCCTCCCATTGCTGCTGTTTCCATCGCCACACTCTGCCATGTGCCACTTTCAGGTCTCCTCACACTCCTGCTGGTTTCCATTTTGTCATAGGTTGCTGGCAGATTACAGGCCTCCCATAGGTGCTGCCAGGCCCCAAATCTGCCATGGGCCCCCGTACCGCCTGGTCACGCTGCTGCAGGGTCCACAGTGTGACATGGGTCCCTGTACCGCCTCCCATTGCTCCCACTCTGCCATGTGCCACTTTCAGGTCTCCTCACACTCCTGCTGGTTTCCATTTTGTCCTAGGTTGCTGGCAGATTACAGGCCTCCCATAGGTGCTGCCAGGCCCCAAATCTGCCATGGGCCCCCGTACCGCCTCGTCACGCTGCTGCTGGGTCCACAGTGTGACATGGGTCCCTGTACCGCCTCCCATTGCTCCCATTCTGCCATGTGCCACTTTCAGGTCTCCTCACACGCCTGCTGTTTTCCATTTTGTCATAGGTTGCTGGCAGATTACAGGCCTCCCATAGGTGCTGCCAGGCCCCAAATCTACCATGGGCCTCCGTACCGCATGGTCACGCTGCTGCTGGGTCCACAGTGTGACATGGGTCCCTGTACCGCCTCCCATTGCTCCCACTCTGCCATGTGCCACTTTGAGGTCTCCTCACACTCCTGCTGTTTTCCATTTTGTCATAGGTTGCTGGCAGATTACAGGCCTCCCATAGGTGCTGCCAGGCCCCAAATCTGCCATGGGCCCCCGTACCGCCTGGTCACGCTGCTGCTGGGTCCACAGTGTGTCATGGGTCCCTGTACCGCCTCCCATTGCTGCTGTTTCCATCGCCACACTCTGCCATGTGCCACTTTCAGGTCTCCTCACACTCCTGCTGGTTTCCATTTTGTCATAGGTTGCTGGCAGATTACAGGCCTCCCATAGGTGCTGCCAGGCCCCAAATCTGCCATGGGCCCCCGTACCGCCTGGTCACGCTGCTGCTGGGTCCACAGTGTGACATGGGTCCCTGTACCGCCTCCCATTGCTCCCACTCTGCCATGTGCCACTTTGAGGTCTCCTCACACTCCTGCTGTTTTCCATTTTGTCATAGGTTGCTGGCAGATTACAGGCCTCCCATAGGTGCTGCCAGGCCCCAAATCTGCCATGGGCCCCCGTACCGCCTGGTCACGCTGCTGCTGGGTCCACAGTGTGACATGGGTCCCTGTACCGCCTCCCATTGCTCCCACTCTGCCATGTGCCACTTTCAGGTCTCCTCACACTCCTGCTGTTTTCCATTTTGTCATAGGTTGCTGGAAGATTACAGGCCTCCCATAGGTGCTGCCAGGCCCCAAATATGCCATGGGCCCCCGTACCGCCTGGTCACGCTGCTGCTGGGTCCACAGTGTGTCATGGGTCCCTGTACCGCCTCCCATTGCTGCTGTTTCCATCGCCACACTCTGCCATGTGCCACTTTCAGGTCTCCTCACACTCCTGCTGGTTTCCATTTTGTCATAGGTTGCTGGCAGATTACAGGCCTCCCATAGGTGCTGCCAGGCCCCAAATCTGCCATGGGCCCCCGTACCGCCTGGTCACGCTGCTGCTGGGTCCACAGTGTGACATGGGTCCCTGTACCGCCTCCCATTGCTCCCACTCTGCCATGTGCCACTTTCAGGTCTCCTCACACTCCTGCTGGTTTCCATTTTGTCATAGGTTGCTGGCAGATTACAGGCCTCCCATAGGTGCTGCCAGGCCCTAAATCTGCCATGGGCCCCCGTACCGCCTCGTCACGCTGCTGCTGGGTCCACAGTGTGACATGGGTCCCTGTACCGCCTCCCATTGCTCCCACTCTGCCATGTGCCACTTTCAGGTCTCCTCACACTCCTGCTGGTTTCCATTTTGTCATAGGTTGCTGGTAGATTACAGGCCTCCCATAGGTGCTGCCAGGCCCCAAATCTGCCATGGGCCCCGTACCGCATGGTCACGCTGCTGCTGGGTCCACAGTGTGACATTGGTCCCTGTACCGCCTCCCATTGCTCCCACTCTGCCATGTGCCACTTTGAGGTCTCCTCACACTCCTGCTGTTTTCCATTTTGTCATAGGTTGCTGGCAGATTACAGGCCTCCCATAGGTGCTGCCAGGCCCCAAATCTGCCATGGGCCCCCGTACCGCCTGGTCACACTGCTGCTGGGTCCACAGTGTGACATGGGTCCCTGTACCGCCTCCCATTGCTCCCACTCTGCCATGTGCCACTTTGAGGTCTCCTCACACTCCTGCTGTTTTCCATTTTGTCATAGGTTGCTGGCAGATTACAGGCCTCCCATAGGTGCTGCCAGGCCCCAAATCTGCCATGGGCCCCCGTACCGCCTGGTCACGCTGCTGCTGGGTCCACAGTGTGACATGGGTCCCTGTACCGCCTCCCATTGCTCCCACTCTGCCATGTGCCACTTTGAGGTCTCCTCACACTCCTGCTGGTTTCCATTTTGTCATAGGTTGCTGGCCGATTACAGGCCTCCCATAGGTGCTGCCAGGCCCCAAATCTGCCATGGGCCCCCGTATCGCCTGGTCACGCTGCTGCTGGGTCCACAGTGTGACATGGGTCCCTGTACCGCCTCCCATTGCTCCCACTCTGCCATGTGCCACTTTGAGGTCTCCTCACACTCCTGCTGGTTTCCATTTTGTCATAGGTTGCTGGCAGATTACAGGCCTCCCATAGGTGCTGCCAGGCCCCAAATCTGCCATGGGCCCCCGTACCGCCTGGTCACGCTGCTGCTGGGTCCACAGTGTGTCATGGGTCCCTGTACCGCCTCCCATTGCTCCCACTCTGCCATGTGCCACTTTCAGGTCTCCTCACACTCCTGCTGGTTTCCATGTTGTCATAGGTTGGTGGCAGATTACAGGCCTCCCATAGGTGCTGCCAGGCCCCAAATCTGCCATGGGCCCCCGTACCGCATGGTCACGCTGCTGCTGGGTCCACAGTGTGACATGGGTCCCTGTACCGCCTCCCATTGCTCCCACTCTGCCATGTGCCACTTTGAGGTCTCCTCACACTCCTGCTGGTTTCCATTTTGTCATAGGTTGCTGGCCGATTACAGGCCTCCCATAGGTGCTGCCAGGCCCCAAATCTGCCATGGGCCCCCGTACCGCCTCATCACGCTGCTGCTGGGTCCACAGTGTGACATGGGTTCCTGTACCGCCTCCCATTGCTCCCACTCTGCCATGTGCAACTTTCAGGTCTCCTCACACTCCTGCTGGTTTCCATTTTGTCATAGGTTGCTGGCAGATTACAGGCCTCCCATAGGTGCTGCCAGGCCCCAAATCTGCCATGGGCCCCCGTACCGCCTGGTCACGCTGCTGCTTGGTCCACAGTGTGACATGGGTCCCTGTACCGCCTCCCATTGCTCCCACTCTGCCATGTGCCACTTTCAGGTCTCCTCACACTCCTGCTGTTTTCCATTTTGTCATAGGTTGCTGGCAGATTACAGGCCTCCCATAGGTGCTGCCAGGCCCCAAATATGCCATGGGCCCCCGTACCGCCTGGTCACGCTGCTGCTGGGTCCACAGTGTGTCATGGGTCCCTGTACCGCCTCCCATTGCTGCTGTTTCCATCGCCACACTCTGCCATGTGCCACTTTCAGGTCTCCTCACACTCCTGCTGGTTTCCATTTTGTCATAGGTTGCTGGCAGATTACAGGCCTCCCATAGGTGCTGCCAGGCCACAAATCTGCCATGGGCCCCCGTACCGCCTGGTCACGCTGCTGCTGGGTCCACAGTGTGACATGGGTCCCTGTACCGCCTCCCATTGCTCCCACTCTGCCATGTGCCACTTTCAGGTCTCCTCACACTCCTGCTGGTTTCCATTTTGTCATAGGTTGCTGGCAGATTACAGGCCTCCCATAGGTGCTGCCAGGCCCTAAATCTGCCATGGGCCCCCGTACCGCCTCGTCACGCTGCTGCTGGGTCCACAGTGTGACATGGGTCCCTGTACCGCCTCCCATTGCTCCCACTCTGCCATGTGCCACTTTCAGGTCTCCTCACACTCCTGCTGGTTTCCATTTTGTCATAGGTTGCTGGTAGATTACAGGCCTCCCATAGGTGCTGCCAGGCCCCAAATCTGCCATGGGCCCCGTACCGCATGGTCACGCTGCTGCTGGGTCCACAGTGTGACATTGGTCCCTGTACCGCCTCCCATTGCTCCCACTCTGCCATGTGCCACTTTGAGGTCTCCTCACACTCCTGCTGTTTTCCATTTTGTCATAGGTTGCTGGCAGATTACAGGCCTCCCATAGGTGCTGCCAGGCCCCAAATCTGCCATGGGCCCCCGTACCGCCTGGTCACACTGCTGCTGGGTCCACAGTGTGACATGGGTCCCTGTACCGCCTCCCATTGCTCCCACTCTGCCATGTGCCACTTTGAGGTCTCCTCACACTCCTGCTGTTTTCCATTTTGTCATAGGTTGCTGGCAGATTACAGGCCTCCCATAGGTGCTGCCAGGCCCCAAATCTGCCATGGGCCCCCGTACCGCCTGGTCACGCTGCTGCTGGGTCCACAGTGTGACATGGGTCCCTGTACCGCCTCCCATTGCTCCCACTCTGCCATGTGCCACTTTGAGGTCTCCTCACACTCCTGCTGGTTTCCATTTTGTCATAGGTTGCTGGCCGATTACAGGCCTCCCATAGGTGCTGCCAGGCCCCAAATCTGCCATGGGCCCCCGTATCGCCTGGTCACGCTGCTGCTGGGTCCACAGTGTGACATGGGTCCCTGTACCGCCTCCCATTGCTCCCACTCTGCCATGTGCCACTTTCAGGTCTCCTCACACTCCTGCTGGTTTCCATTTTGTCATAGGTTGCTGGCAGATTACAGGCCTCCCATAGGTGCTGCCAGGCCCCAAATCTGCCATGGGCCCCCGTACCGCCTGGTCACGCTGCTGCTGGGTCCACAGTGTGTCATGGGTCCCTGTACCGCCTCCCATTGCTCCCACTCTGCCATGTGCCACTTTCAGGTCTCCTCACACTCCTGCTGGTTTCCATTTTGTCATAGGTTGGTGGCAGATTACAGGCCTCCCATAGGTGCTGCCAGGCCCCAAATCTGCCATGGGCCCCCGTACCGCATGGTCACGCTGCTGCTGGGTCCACAGTGTGACATGGGTCCCTGTACCGCCTCCCATTGCTCCCACTCTGCCATGTGCCACTTTGAGGTCTCCTCACACTCCTGCTGGTTTCCATTTTGTCATAGGTTGCTGGCCGATTACAGGCCTCCCATAGGTGCTGCCAGGCCCCAAATCTGCCATGGGCCCCCGTACCGCCTCATCACGCTGCTGCTGGGTCCACAGTGTGACATGGGTCCCTGTACCGCCTCCCATTGCTCCCACTCTACCATGTGCCACTTTCAGGTCTCCTCACACTCCTGCTGGTTTCCATTTTGTCATAGGTTGCTGGCAGATTACAGGCCTCCCATAGGTGCTGCCAGGCCCCAAATCTGCCATGGGCCCCCGTACCGCCTGGTCACGCTGCTGCTGGGTCCACAGTGTGACATGGGTCCCTGTACCGCCTCCCATTGCTCCCACTCTGCCATGTGCCACTTTCAGGTCTCCTCACACTCCTGCTGTTTTCCATTTTGTCATAGGTTGCTGGCAGATTACAGGCCTCCCATAGGTGCTGCCAGGCCCCAAATCTGCCATGGGCCCCCCTACCGCCTGGTCACGCTGCTGCTGGGTCCACAGTGTGACATGGGTCCCTGTACCGCCTCCCATTGCTCCCACTCTGCCATGTGCCACTTTGAGGTCTCCTCACACTCCTGCTGGTTTCCATTTTGTCATAGGTTGCTGGCAGATTACAGGCCTCCCATAGGTGCTGCCAGGCCCCAAATCTGCAATGGTCCCCCGTACCGCCTGGTCACGCTGCTGCTGGGTCCACAGTGTGACATGGGTCCCTGTACCGCCTCCCATTGCTCCCACTCTGCCATGTGCCACTTTCAGGTCTCCTCACACTCCTGCTGGTTTCCATTTTGTCATAGGTTGCTGGCAGATTACAGGCCTCCCATAGGTGCTGCCAGGCCCCAAATCTGCCATGGGCCCCCGTACCGCCTGGTCACGCTGCTGCTGGGTCCACAGTGTGTCATGGGTCCCTGTACCGCCTCCCATTGTTTCTGTTTCCATCGCCACACTCTGCCATGTGCCACTTTCAGGTCTCCTCACACTCCTGCTGGTTTCCATTTTGTCATAGGTTGCTGGCAGATTACAGGCCTCCCATAGGTGCTGCCAGGCCCCAAATCTGCCATGGGCCCCCGTACCGCCTGGTCACGCTGCTGCTGGGTCCACAGTGTGACATGGGTCCTTGTACCGCCTCCCATTGCTCCCACTCTGCCATGTGCCACTTTCAGGTCTCCTCACACTCCTGCTGGTTTCCATTTTGTCATAGGTTGCTGGCAGATTACAGGCCTCCCATAGGTGCTGCCAGGCCCCAAATCTGCCATGGGCCCCCGTACCGCCTGGTCACGCTGCTGCTGGGTCCACAGTGTGACATGGGTCCCTGTACCGCCTCCCATTGCTCCCACTCTGCCATGTGCCACTTTCAGGTCTCCTCACACTCCTGCTGGTTTCCATTTTGTCATAGGTTGCTGGCAGATTACAGGCCTCCCATAGGTGCTGCCAGGCCCCAAATCTGCCATGGGCCCCCGTACCGCCTGGTCACGCTGCTGCTGGGTCCACAGTGTGTCATGGGTCCCTGTACCGCCTCCCATTGCTGCTGTTTCCATCGCCACACTCTGCCATGTGCCACTTTCAGGTCTCCTCACACTCCTGCTGTTTTCCATTTTGTCATAGGTTGCTGGCAGATTACAGGCCTCCCATAGGTGCTGCCAGGCCCCAAATCTGCCATGGGCCCCCGTACTGCCTGGTCACGCTGCTGCTGGGTCCACAGTGTGACATGGGTCCCTGTACCGCCTCCCATTGCTCCCACTCTGCCATGTGCCACTTTCAGGTCTCCTCACACTCCTGCTGGTTTCCATTTTGTCATAGGTTGCTGGCAGATTACAGGCCTCCCATAGGTGCTGCCAGGCCCCAAATCTGCCATGGGCCCCCGTACCGCCTGGTCACGCTGCTGCTGGGTCCACAGTGTGACATGGGTCCCTGTACCGCCTCCCATTGCTCCCACTCTGCCATGTGCCACTTTCAGGTCTCCTCACACTCCTGCTGGTTTCCATTTTGTCATAGGTTGCTGGCAGATTACAGGCCTCCCATAGGTGCTGCCAGGCCCCAAATCTGCCATGGGCCCCCGTACCGCCTGGTCACGCTGCTGCTGGGTCCACAGTGTGTCATGGGTCCCTGTACCGCCTCCCATTGCTGCTGTTTCCATCGCCACACTCTGCCATGTGCCACTTTCAGGTCTCCTCACACTCCTGCTGTTTTCCATTTTGTCATAGGTTGGTGGCAGATTACAGGCCTCCCATAGGTGCTGCCAGGCCCCAAATCTGCCATGGGCCCCCGTACCGCATGGTCACGCTGCTGCTGGGTCCACAGTGTGACATGGGTTCCTGTACCGCCTCCCATTGCTCCCACTCTGCCATGTGCCACTTTGAGGTCTCCTCACACTCCTGCTGGTTTCCATTTTGTCATAGGTTGCTGGCCGATTACAGGCCTCCCATAGGTGCTGCCAGGCCCCAAATCTGCCATGGGCCCCCGTACCGCCTCATCACGCTGCTGCTGGGTCCACAGTGTGACATGGGTCCCTGTACCGCCTCCCATTGCTCCCACTCTGCCATGTGCCACTTTCAGGTCTCCTCACACTCCTGCTGGTTTCCATTTTGTCATAGGTTGCTGGCAGATTACAGGCCTCCCATAGGTGCTGCCAGGCCCCAAATCTGCCATGGGCCCCCGTACCGCCTGGTCACGCTGCTGCTGGGTCCACAGTGTGACATGGGTCCCTGTACCGCCTCCCATTGCTCCCACTCTGCCATGTGCCACTTTCAGGTCTCCTCACACTCCTGCTGTTTTCCATTTTGTCATAGGTTGCTGGCAGATTACAGGCCTCCCATAGGTGCTGCCAGGCCCCAAATCTGCCAT
Source organism: Staurois parvus (assembly GCF_062004578.1). Classification (NCBI taxonomy): domain Eukaryota; kingdom Metazoa; phylum Chordata; class Amphibia; order Anura; family Ranidae; genus Staurois; species Staurois parvus. The sequence goes on along the minus strand of NW_028318718.1, from coordinate 202,798 downwards.
GGGCCCCCCTACCGCCTGGTCACGCTGCTGCTGGGTCCACAGTGTGACATGGGTCCCTGTACCGCCTCCCATTGCTCCCACTCTGCCATGTGCCACTTTGAGGTCTCCTCACACTCCTGCTGGTTTCCATTTTGTCATAGGTTGCTGGCAGATTACAGGCCTCCCATAGGTGCTGCCAGGCCCCAAATCTGCAATGGTCCCCCGTACCGCCTGGTCACGCTGCTGCTGGGTCCACAGTGTGACATGGGTCCCTGTACCGCCTCCCATTGCTCCCACTCTGCCATGTGCCACTTTCAGGTCTCCTCACACTCCTGCTGGTTTCCATTTTGTCATAGGTTGCTGGCAGATTACAGGCCTCCCATAGGTGCTGCCAGGCCCCAAATCTGCCATGGGCCCCCGTACCGCCTGGTCACGCTGCTGCTGGGTCCACAGTGTGTCATGGGTCCCTGTACCGCCTCCCATTGTTGCTGTTTCCATCGCCACACTCTGCCATGTGCCACTTTCAGGTCTCCTCACACTCCTGCTGGTTTCCATTTTGTCATAGGTTGCTGGCAGATTACAGGCCTCCCATAGGTGCTGCCAGGCCCCAAATCTGCCATGGGCCCCCGTACCGCCTGGTCACGCTGCTGCTGGGTCCACAGTGTGACATGGGTCCTTGTACCGCCTCCCATTGCTCCCACTCTGCCATGTGCCACTTTCAGGTCTCCTCACACTCCTGCTGGTTTCCATTTTGTCATAGGTTGCTGGCAGATTACAGGCCTCCCATAGGTGCTGCCAGGCCCCAAATCTGCCATGGGCCCCCGTACCGCCTGGTCACGCTGCTGCTGGGTCCACAGTGTGACATGGGTCCCTGTACCGCCTCCCATTGCTCCCACTCTGCCATGTGCCACTTTCAGGTCTCCTCACACTCCTGCTGGTTTCCATTTTGTCATAGGTTGCTGGCAGATTACAGGCCTCCCATAGGTGCTGCCAGGCCCCAAATCTGCCATGGGCCCCCGTACCGCCTGGTCACGCTGCTGCTGGGTCCACAGTGTGTCATGGGTCCCTGTACCGCCTCCCATTGCTGCTGTTTCCATCGCCACACTCTGCCATGTGCCACTTTCAGGTCTCCTCACACTCCTGCTGTTTTCCATTTTGTCATAGGTTGCTGGCAGATTACAGGCCTCCCATAGGTGCTGCCAGGCCCCAAATCTGCCATGGGCCCCCGTACTGCCTGGTCACGCTGCTGCTGGGTCCACAGTGTGACATGGGTCCCTGTACCGCCTCCCATTGCTCCCACTCTGCCATGTGCCACTTTCAGGTCTCCTCACACTCCTGCTGGTTTCCATTTTGTCATAGGTTGCTGGCAGATTACAGGCCTCCCATAGGTGCTGCCAGGCCCCAAATCTGCCATGGGCCCCCGTACCACCTGGTCACGCTGCTGCTGGGTCCACAGTGTGACATGGGTCCCTGTACCGCCTCCCATTGCTCCCACTCTGCCATGTGCCACTTTCAGGTCTCCTCACACTCCTGCTGGTTTCCATTTTGTCATAGGTTGCTGGCAGATTACAGGCCTCCCATAGGTGCTGCCAGGCCCCAAATCTGCCATGGGCCCCCGTACCGCCTGGTCACGCTGCTGCTGGGTCCACAGTGTGACATGGGTCCCTGTACCGCCTCCCATTGCTCCCACTCTGCCATGTGCCACTTTCAGGTCTCCTCACACTCCTGCTGTTTTCCATTTTGTCATAGGTTGCTGGCAGATTACAGGCCTCCCATAGGGGCTGCCAGGCCCCAAATCTGCCATGGGCCCCCGTACCGCCTGGTCACGCTGCTGCTGGGTCCACAGTGTGACATGGGTCCCTGTACCGCCTCCCATTGCTCCCACTCTGCCATGTGCCACTTTGAGGTCTCCTCACACTCCTGCTGGTTTCCATTTTGTCATAGGTTGCTGGCAGATTACAGGCCTCCCATAGGTGCTGCCAGGCCCCAAATCTGCAATGGTCCCCCGTACCGCCTGGTCACGCTGCTGCTGGGTCCACAGTGTGACATGGGTCCCTGTACCGCCTCCCATTGCTCCCACTCTGCCATGTGCCACTTTCAGGTCTCCTCACACTCCTGCTGGTTTCCATTTTGTCATAGGTTGCTGGCAGATTACAGGCCTCCCATAGGTGCTGCCAGGCCCCAAATCTGCCATGGGCCCCCGTACCGCCTGGTCACGCTGCTGCTGGGTCCACAGTGTGTCATGGGTCCCTGTACCGCCTCCCATTGTTTCTGTTTCCATCGCCACACTCTGCCATGTGCCACTTTCAGGTCTCCTCACACTCCTGCTGGTTTCCATTTTGTCATAGGTTGCTGGCAGATTACAGGCCTCCCATAGGTGCTGCCAGGCCCCAAATCTGCCATGGGCCCCCGTACCGCCTGGTCACGCTGCTGCTGGGTCCACAGTGTGACATGGGTCCTTGTACCGCCTCCCATTGCTCCCACTCTGCCATGTGCCACTTTCAGGTCTCCTCACACTCCTGCTGGTTTCCATTTTGTCATAGGTTGCTGGCAGATTACAGGCCTCCCATAGGTGCTGCCAGGCCCCAAATCTGCCATGGGCCCCCGTACCGCCTGGTCACGCTGCTGCTGGGTCCACAGTGTGACATGGGTCCCTGTACCGCCTCCCATTGCTCCCACTCTGCCATGTGCCACTTTCAGGTCTCCTCACACTCCTGCTGGTTTCCATTTTGTCATAGGTTGCTGGCAGATTACAGGCCTCCCATAGGTGCTGCCAGGCCCCAAATCTGCCATGGGCCCCCGTACCGCCTGGTCACGCTGCTGCTGGGTCCACAGTGTGTCATGGGTCCCTGTACCGCCTCCCATTGCTGCTGTTTCCATCGCCACACTCTGCCATGTGCCACTTTCAGGTCTCCTCACACTCCTGCTGTTTTCCATTTTGTCATAGGTTGCTGGCAGATTACAGGCCTCCCATAGGTGCTGCCAGGCCCCAAATCTGCCATGGGCCCCCGTACTGCCTGGTCACGCTGCTGCTGGGTCCACAGTGTGACATGGGTCCCTGTACCGCCTCCCATTGCTCCCACTCTGCCATGTGCCACTTTCAGGTCTCCTCACACTCCTGCTGGTTTCCATTTTGTCATAGGTTGCTGGCAGATTACAGGCCTCCCATAGGTGCTGCCAGGCCCCAAATCTGCCATGGGCCCCCGTACCGCCTGGTCACGCTGCTGCTGGGTCCACAGTGTGACATGGGTCCCTGTACCGCCTCCCATTGCTCCCACTCTGCCATGTGCCACTTTCAGGTCTCCTCACACTCCTGCTGGTTTCCATTTTGTCATAGGTTGCTGGCAGATTACAGGCCTCCCATAGGTGCTGCCAGGCCCCAAATCTGCCATGGGCCCCCGTACCGCCTGGTCACGCTGCTGCTGGGTCCACAGTGTGTCATGGGTCCCTGTACCGCCTCCCATTGCTGCTGTTTCCATCGCCACACTCTGCCATGTGCCACTTTCAGGTCTCCTCACACTCCTGCTGTTTTCCATTTTGTCATAGGTTGGTGGCAGATTACAGGCCTCCCATAGGTGCTGCCAGGCCCCAAATCTGCCATGGGCCCCCGTACCGCATGGTCACGCTGCTGCTGGGTCCACAGTGTGACATGGGTCCCTGTACCGCCTCCCATTGCTCCCACTCTGCCATGTGCCACTTTGAGGTCTCCTCACACTCCTGCTGGTTTCCATTTTGTCATAGGTTGCTGGCCGATTACAGGCCTCCCATAGGTGCTGCCAGGCCCCAAATCTGCCATGGGCCCCCGTACCGCCTCATCACGCTGCTGCTGGGTCCACAGTGTGACATGGGTCCCTGTACCGCCTCCCATTGCTCCCACTCTGCCATGTGCCACTTTCAGGTCTCCTCACACTCCTGCTGGTTTCCATTTTGTCATAGGTTGCTGGCAGATTACAGGCCTCCCATAGGTGCTGCCAGGCCCCAAATCTGCCATGGGCCCCCGTACCGCCTGGTCACGCTGCTGCTGGGTCCACAGTGTGACATGGGTCCCTGTACCGCCTCCCATTGCTCCCACTCTGCCATGTGCCACTTTCAGGTCTCCTCACACTCCTGCTGTTTTCCATTTTGTCATAGGTTGCTGGCAGATTACAGGCCTCCCATAGGTGCTGCCAGGCCCCAAATCTGCCATGGGCCCCCCTACCGCCTGGTCACGCTGCTGCTGGGTCCACAGTGTGACATGGGTCCCTGTACCGCCTCCCATTGCTCCCACTCTGCCATGTGCCACTTTGAGGTCTCCTCACACTCCTGCTGGTTTCCATTTTGTCATAGGTTGCTGGCAGATTACAGGCCTCCCATAGGTGCTGCCAGGCCCCAAATCTGCAATGGTCCCCCGTACCGCCTGGTCACGCTGCTGCTGGGTCCACAGTGTGACATGGGTCCCTGTACCGCCTCCCATTTCTCCCACTCTGCCATGTGCCACTTTCAGGTCTCCTCACACTCCTGCTGGTTTCCATTTTGTCATAGGTTGCTGGCAGATTACAGGCCTCCCATAGGTGCTGCCAGGCCCCAAATCTGCCATGGGCCCCCGTACCGCCTGGTCACGCTGCTGCTGGGTCCACAGTGTGTCATGGGTCCCTGTACCGCCTCCCATTGTTGCTGTTTCCATCGCCACACTCTGCCATGTGCCACTTTCAGGTCTCCTCACACTCCTGCTGGTTTCCATTTTGTCATAGGTTGCTGGCAGATTACAGGCCTCCCATAGGTGCTGCCAGGCCCCAAATCTGCCATGGGCCCCCGTACCGCCTGGTCACGCTGCTGCTGGGTCCACAGTGTGACATGGGTCCTTGTACCGCCTCCCATTGCTCCCACTCTGCCATGTGCCACTTTCAGGTCTCCTCACACTCCTGCTGGTTTCCATTTTGTCATAGGTTGCTGGCAGATTACAGGCCTCCCATAGGTGCTGCCAGGCCCCAAATCTGCCATGGGCCCCCGTACCGCCTGGTCACGCTGCTGCTGGGTCCACAGTGTGACATGGGTCCCTGTACCGCCTCCCATTGCTCCCACTCTGCCATGTGCCACTTTCAGGTCTCCTCACACTCCTGCTGGTTTCCATTTTGTCATAGGTTGCTGGCAGATTACAGGCCTCCCATAGGTGCTGCCAGGCCCCAAATCTGCCATGGGCCCCCGTACCGCCTGGTCACGCTGCTGCTGGGTCCACAGTGTGTCATGGGTCCCTGTACCGCCTCCCATTGCTGCTGTTTCCATCGCCACACTCTGCCATGTGCCACTTTCAGGTCTCCTCACACTCCTGCTGTTTTCCATTTTGTCATAGGTTGCTGGCAGATTACAGGCCTCCCATAGGTGCTGCCAGGCCCCAAATCTGCCATGGGCCCCCGTACTGCCTGGTCACGCTGCTGCTGGGTCCACAGTGTGACATGGGTCCCTGTACCGCCTCCCATTGCTCCCACTCTGCCATGTGCCACTTTCAGGTCTCCTCACACTCCTGCTGGTTTCCATTTTGTCATAGGTTGCTGGCAGATTACAGGCCTCCCATAGGTGCTGCCAGGCCCCAAATCTGCCATGGGCCCCCGTACCACCTGGTCACGCTGCTGCTGGGTCCACAGTGTGACATGGGTCCCTGTACCGCCTCCCATTGCTCCCACTCTGCCATGTGCCACTTTCAGGTCTCCTCACACTCCTGCTGGTTTCCATTTTGTCATAGGTTGCTGTATGGCCTCCCATTGCTGCTGCCTCCACCGCCACACTGTGGCTCCAAACACTGGTTTTGGCCCCGTGACTGGCCAAATGAGTGAAGTGTGCGGTGATTCTAAGATCGACGGCACTCATCTGCATGTCATACTGACTGACAGTATTATTTCTCTTCCCCAGCAGACTCCAAGGGCATTTAAATTAAAGGTACAGTGTTCTGCACTAATATTAAGTCTCTCTGAAGCCTAGAAACACCCTTTTTTAAGTTAAATTCACAGCGAATATATTCGACTCGAATCGAATATTTTCCACGAATTCGCCGAATCAGTCGAATCGAATTTTTGAATACTTCGCTCATCTCTAGTTATCACAGGGAATGCAAATATCCCCTATAACTTCAATGGGCATTGACATATATTCTTTTTTGAGAAATCTGGGGTCTAGATATCTCCTCTGCCCTTACATTATCTAATCTCATCAAGATCGGTGTGATCAGATGCTTTCCCAATTTACAAATGACGCTGTTTGCTATAGAGATGATTGGCATCATTCCGGTCTCCATTTAGCTCTATGGTCATCTAGCAGAAACACCGGCTGCATTCTCAGGTTCCCCCAATGGCACAGGACTGCCCGAGAAGGCTGTGGAAGGCAGCGGGGGCAGGGGGGCATCTTCTCCCGTTGCTTTTAAAAGCAATCCTGCAGCTAATTAGCCACTAGGATTGCTTTTACATGAAAGCAGTTCGCCGGCGGAAAAAAACGATACCAGAATGATGCCAGGAATTTTAGGAAAGATCCACTTCATCAGTTGCTTTGTGAAGCACAAAAGCATTATATAGAGCCAATTGAAATAAATAAACAGACACTTTTTTGTACCAGCGTCTGGCTTTACGGGAAACTAAATACGGCTTCATCATCTGGTCATTGAAGTCCACCCCTCCCATGTTAAGATTATAGTCATGGACACAGAGGGGCTTCTCAACAACACCAGCTGCCGTGACAATTTGGATGGTTGTGTCTGTGTGAATGGAACAGAGAATGAAAACATCCCATTTGTCCTTCCACTTCACTGCAAGCAATTCCTCATTTCTCAAGCAGGTTTTTTCCCCCTTTTACAAGCCATTCGGGGAAGCCCCGGCAATTAGGTTGCACGGTGCCACATGCGCTAGTTCCAAGATTGTACAAATCTCTAAATAGTGGCACGCTTGAATAAAAATTGTCCACATATAAGTGGTACCCCATATGGAAAAAGGATGACACCAAGTCCCAAACTATCTTGTCACTGCTCCCCATGTAGTCTGGGCATCCGGGGGGGCTCCACGTGACTATCTTTTTCCTCGTAAATCCAAAATAGCCTGTTGCCCTCTCACAGGTCTTGTACATCTTGACCCCATATCTAGCACGCATGCAGGGGAGAAATTGTTTGGATGCAAGGCAGCCATAAAAATTGATGTGGGACTCATCGATACAGATGTTTTGCTGGGGAGTATAGATAGCTGCACATTTTTGGTTCAGGTGATTTATTTGGGGCCAAATTTTTGGGAGCCAGTCAAATTAAGGGTCACCCCGAGAATGACAGTGTATTATCATTGAAATGCATAATACGCATTATACTCTCATATCTATGCCTGGCCATGTCAGCAGAGAACACAGGCATATGATGGTCTGTGAACCAATACAACCACAATTCATTTTTTTAGTAATACCCATGTTGAGGGTTAGGCCCAAAAAAACGTTAAATTCAGAAATCATAATGGGTTTCCTTGCAAATGGTCTGGCAAGGTTTGGGTTGGCGGCGATAAACTGTTGTGCATATAAATTGCTTTGATCCACAATCAATGCATACAGATCTTGCGTAAAAAACAGCTCTAAATGGCCTAAATCGGATGATTGATCCCTTGGAGATCAAATCACGGCATCTGCGGGTCAGAGGGGGTGCACGCCCCCTGGCCTGCGAACACCGTGGGAGCGCAAATCACGTATATATACATGATTTTGTGCACTCGTGCTGCCCTGTAGCAGCATTTCTGCTATAGGGCGGTTGGGAAGCGGTTAATCTGCGTTTTTAATCTGACCAGCAACAAGTTGATCAAAATAAAAAATACAAAATGCATCAAAAAACGCACCAAGAACACACATACAAAAATACAAAACGCTGCACTGCAAAAAGCACGGCAAAACGGACAAAGCACAAACTATGTTGGTGTGAACCAGGCCTGAAATGCATTGAAAACAAAGAAAAAATGCTTCAAAAACACACACCTGTTATGTTTCTTGGTGCATTTTGCGTTTTTAATCTGACCAGCAACCAGTTGGCCAGAAAAAAAATTAAAAAAACACAAAACGCATCAAAAATGCAGAACGTACTACAAAACGGACAAAACCTAAACTGCATTGGTGTGAACCAGGCCTGAAATGAAATGAAAATGCATCAAAAATGCATCTAAAACACACATGTGCTGTGGTTTGATGAGTTTTTTGAGTCAAATGACCTATGAAAAACACACCTCAAACATGGTAAAATCACAGAAAAATCTCTGGTATAATCATGGCAAAATTGCAGGGAAATCGTGGCAAAATTCTGGGTAAAATGGCGGAAAATGCGACAAAATGTCAGGCAAAATCACGGGTAAAATAGCTGCAAAATTACAGGTAAAATCATGGCAAAATCACAGGTAAAATCGCAGGTAAAATTGCAGCAAAATTCTGGGTAAAATTGCAACAAAGTTCTGGGTAAAATCACTGCATTATTCAGGGTAAAATCGTGGGTAGAAATCACAGGTATAATTGTGGCAAAATCAGGGGTAAAAACGCAGCACAATTGCAGGTATAATTTTGGTAAAAGTGTGGTTAAAATCGTCGGTAAAGTCACGTTTTCAGTGGCCATTATCAACACCTTTTTTCCCCTATCGGAAAAAGCCAGTAACACTCTTTTCAGGCGCAGATATATGAGTGCATCCCTAGTATGTATAGTATATACACTGTTGCTAGTGGAGGAGGTGCAGAGACTCCTAGCTGAAGCTATAGGAGGCGGGACAGACCAGAGTGTCCTGAGCTGTCATTCTTAGCACACCTGGGTGGGAGGTACAGACCAGGAGTCTGACTCCACCCACTATGGTGAGCAGGGAGGAAATACATCACAACTTACTGGAGAAAGAGAACTACAGAGGGGCTGGGCCAGACCAGTGGCTGGGGTAATAGGAGGAATAGCAGGCACTGGTCTTACAAACAGGAAATCACAGGGGATTAACGGTTTGATTTGGAAATCATCAGCTTATTTCAGTGCAACTACTGCATGAACCAGAAGATGGAGGATATATTCAATGAAGGTGGGAGATCAGCAGCAAGGACATGGAAAAAAGTTTTTGCCTGGAGTTCTGCTTTAACTAAATGAGCATAAACATGTACTGTATATAGTGTTACTCCCGTAGGAGCTGCAGGAGTACTGTCCAGGTTCTCCCCAGTTACTTTGACCCAGAGCCAGGCACATACAGTGAGGAACAGAAGTATTTGAACACCCTGCGATTTTGCACGTTCTCCCACTTAGGAATCATGGAGGTGTTTGACATTCACATTGTAGGTGCATTCCCACTCTGAAAGACAGAATTAAAAAAAAATTCAGGAAATCACATGTATGATTTTAAAGAATTTATTTGTCTTGCACTGCTCAACATAAGTATTTGAACACCTAAGAAACAGCAAGAATTCTGGCTCTCAAAGACCTGTTACTGTGCCTTTAAAAAGTCCACCTCTACTCCACTCATTAATCTAACTTAGTAGCACCTGTTTAAGCTCTTTAAAGATACCTGTCCACCCCACAGTCAGTCAGACGCTAACTACTACAATGGGAAGACCAAAGAGCTGTCAAAAGACACCAGAAACAAAATTGTGGGCCTCCACAAGGCTAGAAAGAGCTACGGGGCAATTGCCAAGCAGCTTGGTGAAAATAGATCAACTGTTGGAGCAATTGTTAGAAAATGGAAGGGGCTAAAGACAACTTTCAGTCTCCCTCGGACTGAGGCTCCATGCAAGATCTCACCTCGTGGGGTATCACTGATGATAAGAAAGGTGAGGAATCAGCCCAGAACTACAAGGGAGGAGCTGGTCAATGACACAATGACATGAAGAGAGCTGGGACCACAGTTTCAAAGGTCACTGTCGGTAGAACACTACACCGTCATGGTTTCAAATCATGCATTGCACAGAAGGTTCCCCTGCTCAAGTCATCACATGTCCAGGCCCATCTGAAGTTTGCCAGTGACCATCTGGATGATCCAGAGGAGGCATGGGAGAAAGTCATGTGGTCAGATGAGACCAAAGTAGAACTTTTTGGTCTAAACTTCACTCGTGTTTGGAGGAAAAAGCATCCCAAGAACACCATCCCTACTGTGAAGCATGGGGGTGGTAACATCATGCTTTAGGGGTGCTTTTCTGCGAAGGGGACAGGATGACTGCACTGTATTAAGGAGAGGATGAATGGGGCTATTTATTGTGAGATTTTGAGCAACAACCTCCTTCCCTCAGTCAGAGCATTGAAGATGGGTCGTGGCTGGGTCTTCCAACATGACAACGACCCGAAGCACACAGCCAGGATAACCAAGGAGTGACTCCGTAAGAAGCATATCAAGGTTCTGGAGTGGCCTAGCTAGTCTCCAGACCTAAATTGAATAGAACATCTTCGGAGGAAGCTGAAACTCCGTGTTGCTCAGTGACAGCCCCGAAACCTGACAAATCTAGAGGAGATCTGTGTGGAGGAGTGGGCCAAAATCCCTGTTGCAGTGTGTGCAAACCTGATCAAGAACTACAGGAAACGTTTGACCTCTGTAATTGCAAACAAAGGCTTCTGTACCAAATATTAACATCGATTTTCTCAGGTGTTCAAATACTTACAGGTGAAACTCGAAAAATTAGAATATCGTGCAAAAGTTCATTTATTTCAGTAATGCAACTTAAAAGGTGAAACTAATATATGAGATAGACTCATTGCATGCAAAGCAAGATAGTTCAAGCCGTGATTTGTCAAAATTGTGATGATTATGGCTTAGAGCTCATGAAAACCCAAAATCCACAATCTCAGAAAATTAGAATATTGTGAAAAGGTGCAATATTCTAGGCTCAAAGTGTCCCACTCTAATCAGCTAATTAAGCCATAACACTTGCAAAGGGTTCCTGGCTTATTCACAATCATGGGAAAGACTGCTGACCTGACAGTTGTGCAGAAAACCATCATTGACAACCTTCATAAGGAAGGAAAGCCTCAAAAGGTAATTGCAAAAGAAGTTGGATGTTCCCAAAGTGCTGTATCAAAGCACATTAATAGAAAAGTGAAAAGTGTGGAAGAAAAAGGTGCACAAGCAGCAGGGATGACTGCAGCTTGGAGAGGATTGTCAGGAAAAGACCATTCAAAAGTGTTGGGGACTTTCACAAGGAGTGGACTGAGGCTGGAGTCAGTGCATCAAGAGCCACCACACACACAGACGGATCCTGGACATGGGCTTCAAATGTCGTATTCCTCTTGTCAAGCCGCTCCTGAACAACAAACAACGTCAGAAGCGTCTTACCTGGGCTAAAGAAAAACAGACCTGGTCTGTTGCTCAGTGGTCCAAAGTCCTCTTTTCTGATGAGAGCAACTTTTGCATCTCATTTGGAAAGCAAGGATCCAGAATATGGAGGAAGAATGGAGAGGGACACACTGCAAGATGCTTGAAGTCCAGTGTGAAGGTTCCACAGTGTTGATTTGGGGCGCTATGTCATCTGCTGGTGTTGGTCCACTGTGCTTCATAAGTCCAGGGTTAACGCAGCCGTCTACCAGGAGATTTTGGAGCACTGCATGCTTCTTTCCGCACACGAGCTTTATGGGGATGCTGACTTCATTTTCCAGCAGGACTTGGCACCTGCCCACACTGCCAAAAGCACCAAAACCTGGTTCAATGACCGTGGGATTACTGTGCTTGATTGGCCAGCAAACTCGCCTGACCTGAACTCTATAGAGAATCTATGGGGCATTGCCGAGACAATGCAGAAGAGCTGAAGGCCACTATTGAAGCATCCTTATCTTCCATAACACCTCAGCAGTGCCACAGGCTGATAGCTTCCATGCCACACCGCATTGAGGCAGTAATTGCTGCAAAAGGGGCCTAAACCAAGTACTGAGCACATATGCATGCTTATACTTTTCAGAGGTCCGATATTGTTCTATGTACAATCCTTGTTTTATTGATTGCATGTAATATTATAATTTTCCGAGATTGTGGATTTGGGGTTTTCATGAGCTGTAAGCCATAATCATCACAATTATGACAAATCACGGCTTGAACTATCTTGCTTTGCATGTAATGAGTCTATCTCATATATTAGTTTCACCTTTTAAGTTGCATTACTGAAATAAATAAACGTTTGCACGATATTCTAATTTTTCGAGTTTCACCTGTATGTTCAGTAGTGCAAGACAAGTAAATTCTTTAAAAATCATACAATGTGATTTCCTGAATTTTTTTTTAAATTCTGTCTCTCAGAGTGGGAATGCACCTACAATGTGAATTTCAGACCCCTCCATGATTTCTAAGTGGGAGAACTTGGGTGTTCAAATACTTCTGTTCCTCACTGTAGACTCCATAACTCGTTTATCCAATCATTAGTCCAGGGGTGTTGTTTTTGTTGTTGTTATTTTTTGGACGAATTGGGATAGGGATGAGGGAGATGAGTGGGATGTTTGGAATTAGGGACTAGGAACATCAAGGACTTTATCAAATCTTCAGGACAAGCTGTATTGGATCAAACAGTGGACTTCAGCTTAAGGCAGTAGTAACAAGCGGTAGCAGCAACAGCATTAACGTCTTTACAGTTCCAGAGCAGTGTCCCTTTAGGTAGTAGTGGACAGACAGACAAAGCTTTTTGGAACACCAGCCAGTGTTCCCTTTGCTAAACCCACTGCTGACTTCCTAGCACCAGAGGGGGTTAAACGGCACACAGTCTCTATGATCCTTAAAGCGGAGTTCCACTCAAAAGCGGAAGCTCCCCGTATTTGCCTCCTCCCCCCCTCCACTGCCATACTTGGCACCTTTTGGGGGGGAGAGGGTTGCGGATACCTGTTTATGACAGGTACCCGCTCTCACTTCCGGCTCAGTTCACCGCAGCGAAGTGAGGTGGAAGTTCGATCCCCTCCTTCCTCCCACAGTCTCCTGGGAACTTTCACAGGTCCCAGGAGACTGTCAGACCAATTAGCAGCGCGACTCGCACATGCGCAGTGGGCACCAGGCTGTGAAGCCGCAAGCTGTCACAGCCTGGTGCCCACAATTGAGATGCTGGCACCATGGAGGAGAGAAGGGATGGCGCGAGTGAGCACATCGCTGGCCGCGACTGTCAATCTCCAGGTCCCAGGCTGGTGATTATTCTGCAGTGCCTGGTGATTGCTGAGGATCTCCAACGGGGGGGGAGAATTGTTAGTAAACAAAACAGTTCTCCTCCCTGTCAGCTCCTGCACACTGCCATGCAAAGCAGTGTGCTTACAGTGAAGCACAAACACAGGACACAGTGTAAAACAGCACACAGTTAACCCTTTGATCGCCCCACATGTTAACCCTTTCCTGCTCAGTGCCATTAGTACAGTGTCAGTGCTTTTTATTAGCACTGATCACTGTATTGGAGTCACTGGGGATGTCAGTGACACCAACTCAGTTCCCCCCAGTGTCAGAATGTCTGCCGCAGTCCCGCTATAAGTCGCTGCTCGCCGTCATTACTAGTAAAAAAAAAAAGCCCAGTATATATACCACCATTTGTAAATGCTATAACTTTCACGTAAACCAATTAATTTGCACGTATTGTCATTTCGTTTTTTAGCAAAGACATGTAGCAGAATACATTTTGGCCTAAATTAATGACGAAATTTGATTTTTAAAATTTTTTTGCTGGAAATGTTTAATAGCAAAAAGTAAAAATATTGTTTTTATTCTATTTGTGGGAAAAAAGGACATAAATTTCATTTGGGTGCAGCATTGCATGACCGTGCAATTGTCAGCTAAAGTAACGTAGCGCCATACCACAAAAATTGGTCTGGTCAGGAAGGGGGGTAAATCCTCTGGAGGGCAAGTGATTAAAAGTCAGCAGGTACAATTTTTGCAGCTGCTGACTTTTAATAAACACAAAAACGGCTGGAACTTGGCTTTATGGATATCTGTACTCACAAGGCCCAAGAGCAGCTGGATGCCTTCCTTCACAATACCAGAGCAGGTCTGCAGGAGACAGCAATTCAGGCCCTCAGGTAGCCCACCTGAGGCCTATGGCAGCAGCTGCCTAGGAGGGCAACATGCTTAGCAAAGAAAGACCCAGAGCACCGTGTGCTCACTTAATATATACAGTTACCCAGCATGCCTTAGAGCCCCTTTCTCTTGGATTGGCTGAGACTGTATAATATTTATGATGTCATCTGCATAGTTCCACACCCATCATCCAGAAACTTCTGCAGTTTCCTGGATACAAAGGAAGCTAGGCAGACTAGCAGCACCTGAGCACACAGAGCAGACCTCACTAAATGATCCCAGCTCACCCAGTAACTATATATTTACCAGCAATAATTACAGCCCCTCTACCTGCAGAGTGAGAACTATATTTACTGATCAAAAACATAACTAATCCTATCTATGTAATCCCAGCACCCACCTAGGAGGGCGCTACGTTGAAATCATTCAGATTATGATCTGTGTGGTTAAAATGTCCCCTTGATATACACACACTAGTATCTGGTCATTGTTCCTGGTCCAGAAGGGCTTCTTGAATATATTTGAAGATTTAGCTCTTGAAAACATCTGCTCGGGGCGGTATCTGGACACTGTGAGGGGGGCACAGAACAGAAGATTTGGAGCAGAAGTAGCCTTCTGCAGGTAATGACATACCATTACACATAACTAATGTGTATAGTGCTGTGTCCCTCAAAGATTTGTTGTAGTAAACCTCCACTTGCCCTCCAGAGGATTTACCCCCATTATTGACCAGGACATTTTTTGCATTACGGCGCAGCGTTACTTTAACTGACAATTGCAACACTGCACCCAAATGAAAAGTATGGCCTTTTTTCCCATGAATTGAGCTTTCTTTCGGTGGTATTTGATTGCCTGTGAGTTTTTTTATTTTTTGCGCTATAAAAAAAAAAGCCGACAATTTTGAGAAAATAAACAAAATTTTTGACTTTTTGCTATTAAACATGTTCAGTAAAAAAATTTTAAAAACCAAATTTCATCATAAATTTACATCAAAATGTATGTCTTTGCTAAAAAAAAATTCCAATATGTGTAAATGAATTGGTTTACGTGAAAGTTATAGTGTTTACAAATGGCGATATATATACTGGGATTTTTTTTGTTCAATTTTTACTAGTAATGGGGGCAGATCAGCGACTTATAGCAGGACTGTGTGACTGCGGGCATTCTGACACTGTACTAATGGCACTGGACAGAAAGGGGTTAACATGTAGGGTGGTCAAAGGGTTAACTATGTGCTGTTTTTCATGAGGCTGAGCCTGTATGCTTCACTGTAACCACACTGCACAGCCATGCAAAGCAATATGCAGAAGCTGACAGGGAGGAGAACTGTTTTGTTTACTAACAGTTCTCCCCCCCTTCGGAGATCCTCAGCAATCACCGGGTGCCAGCGAGTAAACACCGACCGGTGATTGACAGCTGCCGCCGCGAATGGTGGTGCGGGTAGGGGGCGTGCGCACCTTGCATGCGTCCCCTACCTAGAAACAGTAACATATCAGGAGCTTGCAGCACGTGCGCTCTTGGGACATGTCTGTTTATCTTTAGGTATGCGTAAATGTGGCCTCTCGGCTGTAAGGCCCACCTTCTGAGAAGTCGCATATATGTGTGACCGGCACCAAGGAGTTAGGAAAACATTCAGAATATGCTCCAAAGACATGCTGGTTTGTTCATCACCTTCTGTCTAAATTGTGGGGCAAATAATCAAACCTGTGTGTACAGTTCAATGTAAGAGCGATCCTGTGTCATCTGCTCTATGGAGGAAGGAGCGCTGCTATAATGGGGGGGGAGAGCACAACACAGCTCACACCCTCTCACTACTCCTGTAGTTAAGGGGGGGATTGTACTGAGAACACCGGAGGGGGATTGTACTGAAAACACCAGGGGGGGAATTGTACTGAGAACACCGGGGGGGGGGGGCTTGTACTGCGCACACCAGGGGTGGTAACAATCATTTGTGCTTGGGATGAGAGGTTTGTGGAGGAGAGGGGATAGGGGGGCTTTGTGTGCTGGGAAGGGTAATAGGGGAGAAGGAAATTTGTGCTAGGAAGGAAGAATGGGGGTATGCGTTAGGAGACAGGATTGAAGGAGGAGGGATTTGGGGGTTTTATGCTGGGAGGGGGGATTGGGGGGAGGATTTGTGCTAGGAGGGGGTGTTTGAGGGGAAACAGGATGTGTGCTAGGAGGGGTGATTTTTTTGGGTGGGAGAGATTTGTGGGGAATTGCAGAAAGGGGTTGACCTGGAGGCAAAAATATGTGCTGGGGGGAGATTTGGACTGGGAAGAAGGGGGGGATTTTGTTTAGGGAGAATTTTGGCCTACATAGGGAATGTATGCTTCTGATTGGTGCTGGGTTTGTAATCAACCCATGCATGTACAGTCTGATGTAAGAGCCATCCTGTGTCATCTGCTGTATGAAGGAGCGCTGCTATCACAAAAGGAGAAGAGCACAACACAGCTCACTCCTCCTAACTACTCCTATGCCTGTAAGAACTTGCCTGTCAGGAGGGGAGGGTGATTTTACTGGGAACATAATGGGGGAGAGGACCTAACAATCATTTGTGCTTGTAATGAGAGGCTTGTGGAGGAGGGGGGTTAGGGGGCTATTTGTGTTGGGAAGGGTAATTGGGGAGCAGGGGGAAATTTGTGCTAGAAAAAGGAGTATGTGTTAGGGTTCATGTACACTGTAGCTGATATATTCACGTTTAGGAGCTTTTCTGCATTTTTTTTTAGCAGACCCTGAACTCTCCCTAAAGTTTTCCTATGTGGCCATGTACACTGTGTTGTTTACAGTCGTTTACAGGCAGTTGAGTTTACAGTCGTTTTTTTAATGCACAAAACTTGCGTTCAGGAGTAGATTTTAGCAGCGTTTCAAACGCCAAACGCTTGTAAACGCAGCTAACCATATTTATAAGCGTTTGCGTTTAAAAGCATTTTTTAACTCTTCCATATCCAGATGCTGTCCAGAGCCTTTTTTCATCATCAGAAATGCATGCAAAGTGTTTTCCATGTATTAAATGGACCGGTACACCAGTGCAGTCAGTTCCAGGTTTTGCGTGAAGGAAAAAAATGGTAGAACGTGCTGCATTATGCTCATGATGGGATCCATAGTGAATACAACCAGAAAAGAAAGGTAATCTCAACACATACTGCTCTCTCTGCTTCTGCTCTCTCTATTCCTCTCAAAATATCTTAAATAGTTAATTTTTTACTATTGTTCAGTGCATTCTGGCCATTTTGGAAGGTCTCCTGAAGTTATCTTAAAAAAACGCTTCTAAATGCAAACGCTCATAAACGCGCATAAACTCAGTAAATTAGACGTTTTTTACCAGCAGTTTCCATCGTTCAGAAGAGTTTTCCAAACATCCCGTGTACATGAACCCTTAGGAGACAGGTTTTCGGGGTTTGCCAGGAAGGGAGATTGGGGGGAAAGGATTTGTACTAAGAAAGGGCAATTCGGGGGATGGGGGATTTATGCTGGGAAGGGTAATTTGGAGGCAGTTGTGCTAGGAGGAGGAATTTGGAGGGGACTTGTGCTAGGAGGGGGAATTAGTGCTAGGATAGGGGATTTGGGCAGAGGAGTTGTGCTGGGAGGGGGGTTTTGGGGGGGATTTGGGAAGTGAAAAACTACCAACACGCAGCACTACACTAATTGCTTGTTACAGTCAAGGGATGATCTTAAGCAGTCAGGTTGAGTGGTGTATGAGGGTCTATATTAACATCACATGAGAATAGGTACAGCTCAAATAATGTTGATAAGCAATGATATAAAATGACAAATATATGTCTTTGGGGGGCAAAGCTTTGTGCTTGGAGGGGGATCTGGACTGGGAAAAGGGGGAATTTTTTATTTTTATTTGAGGAGAATTTTGGCTTGCAGAGGAAATGTATGCTTGTGGGGTGAACTTGCTGTTTTTTGGGGAGGATTTCTACATGCCATGATATTTCTTTTACAAAGGGTTTTATTGTAGATGAAGCAAAAATAAACAAACATAGGGATTACAGATACAATGACCATTAAATATAAATTGTACTGAATAAATGGAAGTCAGTTCAAGTCATGCATTGGTAGAGGCATAAGTTGAAAGATTTACATAAGTGTTTCATATACCTAAATAGTGATGCAAATGTAGCACATGAAACAGTAAATTCAATCCATAAAGTATGATTAAGGATAGTTTGGACAATAGATTAGAAAGAGACAAACAGTAGAGAGACACGGACGAGAAGAAAAAAAAAAAACACAAACCCGAAAAGGGCTCCGAGGCAATCACGGCAAAATCCATCCTCATATCAAAAGAAGAGACTGGTCAAATCTCAAAGGTTGAGCTATATCCAGCCAGGGACGCCATACCTGCAAAAATTTTGTATGGGTATCCAACAATATGGCCGTCAGTTTTTCGTTAACCATTATGAAGTTCATCCGGTTTTTGACAGCTTCAAAACTAAGGAGAGGAGTTTTCCAAGCTCTCGCAATTGTCAACTTCGTTGCCACAAATAAGTGTGATGCCAGCTGCCGTTCAGAACGGAGGAGACCCTCCAATGGTTTAAATAAAAGCGCTTCATACGGATTACGCTTAATGTCTGTGTGAAGCATAGTGCGAAGGAGGGCATACACCCTAATCCATAGTCTGTTCACTTTAGGGCAAGTCCACCAGATGTGGGCCATGGTACCCAATTGTTGGCATCCCCGAAAACAAATCGGGGAATATGTAGGGATAAAACTAGCTAGACGGGCAGGCGTATAGTACCATCGGTACAGAATTTTGTAGGCATTCTCAAGGATAATGACATTCCTGGAACACTTAGCTAGCGCTTGGGTCATGGTCTGCCAATCCTGTTGATCCAAGGTCCCCCCTAATTCAGACTGCCAACGTTGGTGATAGGAACTAACTGGAGGGGTTCTATAAGATATAATGGAAGAATAAATCAAGGAAATCAAACCCGGGGCATGAGGTCTATGTCTGCACTGACTTTCAAAGGGGGACAAGCGATATGCTCCCGTATGCGTGCGTATTAATGTATTAACAAAGTGGCGAAGTTGGAGGTAGCCAAAGTGTTCTCGCAGAGGAATGTTATAGGAAGATCGCAAAGTTTCAAAGGTAATTATTCCGGTGGGAGATAGGAGCGAATGAATATCATAAAAACCATGTGTCAGCCACCAAGCAAACTGTTTGGGATTGTCCTTACCCGGAGGAAACAGTGGGTTATGCAATAGACGTAACAACGGCAGGTGAGGAGAAATGAGGCCAGTGGAATATTTAATAGAATCCCAAAGCCGTAGCGAAAATGTCAGCGTCGGGCTAAGGGTAGATGGACGTTGAGAGATAGGAAGCCATGGCAAAGAGGAGAGCGGTATTGGGTGTCCATCATATCTACCAAAGCCCACAGGGGGAAGTGGTGAGATGCATGAACATGAGCTAGGGGGGCAATGTTAGCCGCCAAATAGTAAGACTGGAGATTTGGAACCGACAGCCCTCCCATACTCCATCGTGCAAATAGGATATGCTTGCTAATTCTGGGTCGAAAAGAACCCCAAATAAAGGACAAAAGTTTTCGCTGATGGATACGCAATATATGCGAAGGTACTGGAACCGGCAAAACACAAAATAGGTACAATAGTTTCGGAAGATAGGTCATACGAATCGCATTAATTCTGCCAAACCATGAAAGTGCGAAATGAGACCAGGAGGACAATAGCTCAGTCAGCTCATGAAAAACAGTGGGAAAATTAGCCTGATACAGTCCGGGTAATTAGCCTGATACAGTCCGGGGTAAGCTTAATTCCTAAATATGGCAAGGCTGAAAGCCATTGAAAAGGGAATGTTTGTTTCAAAGTAGTCAAAAGTGATGGTGGAATGGTAACTGACATAGCTCTGGATTTAGCAGGGTTAACACGTAGGCCTGAAAGGATCGCAAAGGAATAAAGGACCGCGAGCAAATTTGGCAAAGTAACCCCCGGGTTCGAAATTGACAACAATATGTCATCTGCAAACAAAGACAATTTATGATGGGAACCCGCCACATCAATCCCCTTAACATCGGGATGCATACGAATGGCTTCAGCCAACGGTTCCAAAGCTAAAATAAAAAGCAAAGGGGAAAGCGGGCAGCCTTGTCTAGTGCCTTTGGCAATCGAAAACGTGGAGGACTCAAATCCATAGTATCTGAGCTTCGCTCGAGGGGATGTGTATAGTGAAGAGATCCATCGTAGGAACAAAGGACCAAAGCCAAATCGATGAAGGACCGATAGGAGGTATGGCCAAGATAAAGTGTCGAAGGCCTTGTTGATGTCTAAAGATAGGAGCATGAAATCAAGTTTACGGGTATGGGCCAAATGTTGCAGTTGTAAAATACATGCCATGATATTTCTATGAGACATGATGCTTACACATCAGAGGAAGGTGCAGTATGTCGTATTCACCCTGGGCACTAGATGACCTTCTCCCAGCACTGCCCAGACTGCAGACAAGGCATTCAACAGATCTTCTCCTCCCCACTCATCCCCACTCTCAGATCATAGCTGAGATTGGATTTCCTTACAGACACAGCCTCAATCCGCAAAATGTGAAGCTGGCTGCTATATTGCAATTCTGACCTGTGAAATTTCCAGATCAAATTGACAGCTTGCAGTAGCCAGCTACACACTGTGTGGAGGGAATCCAGTCTCAACTATGTGCTCTGTGGAGAGGAGAAGATCTGCTGAGTGCCTTGTCTGCAGTGTGGGCTGTGCTGGGACAAGGTAATCTAGGGCCCAGGGTGAATATGACAAACAACACCCTCCCCCGATTTGTAAGCATTATGTCTCAGTATATCCCCCCCCCCCCAAAAAAAAACCAAAAGAAAACAGCAATAATCAAGAACCTCACTCCATAAGTATAAATTTCCTCTACAAGCCAAAAATATAAAATCCCCCCTCCTCACAGTACAAATCCCTCTCCCAGCACAAATCTTTGCAAGCAGTGACCCTGTCCTCTTCTCTGCTGACCACTGTCTGCTGCCTTCTGCCCCCTGTACACTGCCCTACTGACCTTCATCTGCTGCCCTACTGACTTCTGTACATTGCCCTGCTCACCCCTTTCCTCCAGCCTGCTGACCCCTGTACACTGCCCTGATAACCGACTGTACACTGCCCTACAAACTAATGGCCTCTGCACACTGCCCTACAAACTGTTGACCCTATCCTTTGCCCTGCTGGCCCCCTGTACACTGCCCTACTGACTCTTACATTATATACTGCCCCACTGACCTTGCATTCTATGCCCTATTAACATTTTTACTGCACCCCCACCGTGGACAGGCTAGATCTGGTCCTGATCAATCAACTAATGGCCTCTGCACACTGCCCTACAAACTGTTGACCCTATCCTTTGCCCTGCTGGCCCCCTGTACACTGCCCTACTGACTCTTACATTATATACTGCCCCACTGACCTTGCATTCTATGCCCTATTAACATTTTTACTGCACCCCCACCGTGGACAGGCTAGATCTGGTCCTGATCAATCATCACAATTACGCTTACTGGGCACCTCAGTCTCAATCTGCACATTATGGTGGAACATTATGTTAGTTTACCAGTGATGGTGTGGTGTGACTTGTTAGAGCATGGAATAACTGGACCATTCTTTTTTTATGGTACTGTAACTGGTGCTATTTACTTGAACTTGCTGCTGGAATCTATCATGCCACATATTCAAGAAGTTTTTGATGATGAGGACTTTTTTTTCCAACAAGATGGGGCACCACAACATTACCATTCTAATGTAAGGGCCTATATTAATGAGAATCTGGCAAACAGATGGAATGGGCGAAGAGGTTCAGTAGAATACCCTCTACTACGTTCACCAGACCTCACACCAAAGGACTTTTTCCCATAGGGATTGCTAAAATATAAAGCCTATGCTACAAAACTGGCAACTGTTCACAAATTAGAAGTAGCTATTGAAAAGGAATGCACCCAAATAGGAAATTAAATGATCCTCAATGTTTGTGATTCTATTGCTTTGCGTTATCAGCAATGCGCGGACCAGACTGGTCGTCAGTTTGAGAACAGGTGCTAAGTATAAAAAAGTCCATTTATTGACTGGTGCTGCCACACCGATCTGCAGCATTGCCAACAGATTGAACAATCACACAGTAGGATACCACTTGGCAGGGCACTTTGGTGCTATAGAGATGTGCTCTCTGTGCTGAAGTCCTATCCAACCCTGAGCCCCACATTGATGGTCTGTGCACAAATTTGCCGTAATGTTCAAATATCCTCTGTTCATGTTCCTCTCTCCCAAGCTTCCCCCCTGTCCTCCAGGAGTGACCATTTCATTCTCTCATGAGGGCTGATATCTTTCAAGCCTCTCACTTTATGAATTCCACTGCATGGCCCTCTTTGGAGAATTTGATGCTGCCAATGGACAATTTGGCCTGGACTTCTGGAGAGCACTGCAACTTCAACATTTTCTTCAGTCTCTCCCTTCACTCCCACTGCTTCTGGCAGCATCTTACTCCTTTTGAAAACCTTTGCCCCCACCCCCATGCCCTCTCTCAGATATATGTTTTTCTTCTCTCTCCTCCTCCGGGCTTCAAACCTTTACATTTACTGAAATGGGAGAGAGAGAGTTAAATAGAGTTTTCTCCGCAGATCAACAGCAACATATCATTTGCTTTGCCCTGAAGTCCTCTATTTGCACACGTGTTCAAGAAAGAAATTAAACATTTTAAGTGGTAGTATGGAGGGTAGGTGAGGCAGTATGGGGAGTAGGTGAGGTGGTATGAGGGGTAGGTGAGGCAGTATGAGGTGTAGGTGAAGTGGTATAAGGGGTAGGTGGGGCGGTATGAGGGGTAGGTGAGACATTATAGAGGAGAAGTGAGGTGGTAGGGGTGCAGAACCCACCCTGTTTCCCAGTTTCCTGCCTGCAGTGATGTCGGTCCCTGGTTGGATAGGTCTGGAGGAGGAACTTCTGTCCTTGCCCTCCCCCTTCTCTGAATGTCGGGCCCTAGGATCACCGATGTCCTAGCATGCCCCACCCCAGGCCCCCACTTTTAGAGAAGGAGGAGGGCAAAAACGGGGGAGGAGAAAGTCACTAACGTTGACAACAGTGAGCTGCAGTGATGGATGCTGTTGACGCTCAGCCTATATTCTCCATATTCCCTGACAGATCTGATTGCTGTTGCTGAGGCTGAGTGGCATGGCTCCATGCAACACCAAGAACTAACTGGGCATATGGGCAGGATGCTCTGGGGGGGTTTAGACCCGCCTCTGGATGAATGAACTTCTGTGCTGGCCAATTAAGACAGGCAAGGAGCCAGCACCAAAAATAATTCTGCGAGAAGATGCTAGCACCAATGAAGGACCTCTTAGACTGTTGGGGCAGAGGTAGTAAACTCTATCTGTTAAAAAAAGCCAACAGGCAGGGTTTTTAAAACAGAAGAGACCCTTCTGTCATAAATGACCTCCTTGCATGTCAGTGGGTAATGCAATCTGAGCCGCACATGCGCACCTCAGACTGCATTTACGGTCCGCTTTGTGCACCACAGCAAAGTGACTCCTTTGCGCATGTGCGGGAGTGAGGTCATCACAGCCCGGCCATTCAAGCGGACAAAGATGTGGAACCCAGAAGGAAGATTGGGTTAACATGGAAGCGTCGAGGATGAGAGAGAGCCGTGATAGCCAAGAGCTGGATGGCTCTGTCTGTAGGTAAGTCTCTCAAAATGTACTAGAATGTGGTGCATACTAGTACATTATGTCTTAAACCTGCAAGGGGGCACATTTTTTTGTCTCTTAATGAGACTCTACTACCACTTTAATAACTAATCACAGCTTTTGATGTTTCTGGCACTATAAAAATACAAAAGGCATATGTGTGTTAATAAATAGCTAAATGGTGGTACCCATCCCACTATTTAACATATGCATATCTATATTTTTCTATGGTTTATAAAGGAATATTTCCTTTAAAGTTTACAATTTGAATACGAAGAACACAAAATTAGTTACTATTAATAATGTATCACACAAAACACTGTTTTTTCAGCCAAATATATTTTATTTATACAATCAACACTCCAAATCAATATTGTATATACTTTATATTACAAACATAGTACATAAGCAGTTATGCAGAGATTTGCCACTTATTTTTCAAAGTGGTAAGCATCATTAAGAGAAAAATATGATATCCTCAGACAAACAGTCTGATCAAGCAAAAGATAAAATGGAAATTTGCCTTTTTTGGTTGAAAATGGTAAAATGGCATTAAAAGCTGCCTGTTCCATTTAAAGTCTCTTTTAGTCTTGTCATACATATATTGCAGTTCAGTGGAAAAGAGATAAATAAATCAAATGGTGTCCCTATGATGTAATTCTCATTTATAAGATAGCCTATGACCAAGCCCAACCATCATCCATTTAACAGAGCAAAATTAAGTCATTTCTTTATAATGACTTAAGATAGAAGTATGCAAGAAGGGTGCTGACCAACAAAGACCAGGAGACACCTAGAAAGAGGAAGAAAAGGAGATCTAAGTGTTAGTATTTCCTATATTAATAAACATACTTTTCATGTTTTAAAAGATCCAAATAGCATGGCATTAATAATAATCCACTAGGTTCTCATCACACTTTGCATTGCATTAATAAGTTTTATGGCACACAGCATCAAGGCAGCCCATTCATACTGACTTGTCTGGGATTGCATCTTAACACACTCAAACATTTATGTGACTGTGCGTGACATTCAACAGCTCATCTGTTACCATGCGTTATGGCGACATGCAGTAAAACAAACATTTTATAACAACGTATAAAAGTGTATATGCTCCTATAGTACTAGGGTTTTAATAAAAAGTGTTGTAGACCAGTGCCTTGCAGTGCAAGCCTTAGAATGGTAATAGTTGAGTGATTGCACCTTTTACAGATATCAGTATTTTGTACTATCATCTCATAAATCTGATGCCTAATAAAATGGATGTAATATGAAACTATCAACTATCAAAAAAAAGTTCTGACGCGGTGGAGTTCAGGAGCCCAGTTCTGGAGGGACTACCAGATACGTCATGTTCATTCTATTTTTACCACTACTGTTGTTTCACCTCTTCTTCTCTTGCTTTCCTTCTTTCCCTTTCCAATCTTATTCAATGATTGTCTATTGTGGACCCATATGAGGCTCAAACTCAGTGATGTAGTCCCCTATCTGTTAAATTTCTTGATCTACAGTATACGGTATATATTTTAGTGGTTTATTTCTGGATTGTCCTGTTACAACAGCAACAGAAATCTGGTAATGTAATGGTCTCTGTAATGATAAGGGGCTCCAGAATCCCATTTTGTGTATCAATCTTTATTCCGTGTTCTGTGTTGCTATTACAGTGTTCAGTAATTCAGAGATCAATTGTATTGATTGTTCATTGTATTACATGAAGAGGATAAACAATTGTAGAACTGGCACAGGAAGAAAATCACCTTGAGAGAAAGTACACTTTTTAGCATGGATACCAATCATTCTTTTTTCTAATGGGATGAAGAGTTCACCCTTCACTATGCCACATGTACTTAAATCAGACAGAGTAATGTAACCGTTTTTGAGCTATTGTGATCTGGAAAAGGGCAGATGTCACAGTCTCCACTCTCCATGAGACATCTAGTCATTCAAGGCCAGCCTGAGAATCCCTCCAAAAAACTGATTTTAGTTTATGAAATAGAAATGACATTTACAAAAAAATCCTTGTTATGTACAGTGATATATGGTGCTCTTCCCAAGACATTTTTAGAGCTGCTTTGGTGGCCAAGAAGAGTTTCACTTTCATCACCAGCATGAAGCAACTGAAGAAGTCTATTTATTCATAAAATAGCAATCCTACCTTTAATATGTCCAGAGTTGCTGTTTGCAAAGTTATTCAGATCTGTTGATAAAATAATAATATAAATACAAAGCTGTTGCTTAAGACAAATATGTAGTGACTAAAACATGGAGGAAGAAAGAGATTATGGAAAACAGTCACATCTTTCTTCTCTCTCTTGCAATATTGCTATTGAAAGGTTTTGGTCTACTACCTAATTTTGACCGTTACTCTTTATTCTTTACTTTTAATCTAAATGTTCTCCTGTTTAGTCATAGTTAGTCTTGTAGAAAAAGACAAAAGTCCATCCAGTTCGATCAACAGCAAACCCAAACTCCCCCACACACACACGCACACACGCACACACAAATAAAAAAACTTCCATATACTGTATACTGTCCAGTACATATAACTAATCCGGAGGAAGGAGAAAAATAACCCTAATAAAATATGATCCAATTTGCTCCAGCAGGGGAAAATAAATCCTTCTTAATTCCCCAAGAGGCAATTGGATAATCCCTGGATCAACTTTGCCTACTGTATAAATATAGTCTGCATCTTCTGCCTAAATTTCCTTCTTAGGTCTTTCTACCTCCTCCTTATCATCTATTATTAATCCATTTTTTCTTATGGTCACTATTATAGCTGTTCATAGCTGTTGTGTGATTCTTAATCCTCATTTTCCATGTATTACACAAAAGGTGTAACAAGGATTGAAGGAAGGTTGGTAACCTAACAATGGAAATGAGTACTCACATTTCTTACAACTGAAAAACAAAAATTTTACCAGCAGGTATAAAGAGTGAAAATCACTCTTATTAACGCTCAGATACATACTCAAGACCTATAGTAGATTCATGATATGTACACAAAATGTTACTGATATTAAAGACATTCCTACACATGTTGGTGCATAGTTCTCCATGGTGTTGGGATGTCTGTGGTCGCTATACAAAATATTACTATTACCAATAAGTGTTATTACATTATGCTAGCACAATGCCAGCTTTTTGAGTAGCACATATCCATTTGGCTGCAATGCATTGTTCTTTCACTGCAGCAAGTGCTAGTTGGTGCTTGTGGGCTGTATCACATTGGAAGTATGTATATGACAATTGTTTTCATCCTTGTATTATAGCCTTACCTTCTAAGTTCAGTTGTATTGCTAGAACTGGGCTGGTTGTATCTGATGTACGGGCTGTGTCGCACTGTAGGAAATAAAAAACAGATTGTGTTTAAGATACCAATAGAATATCTAATTTGAGTGAGTATCAATATATGTTTGAATGGCCAAGTTGTACATTTCAATGATTGAGCAAGACTTTTTTTTTTTATAAAATGAAAAAGACAGTGCATAAGGAGAGAAAAAACTAATTGCTATCACCATTCAGTATAGGGAGGTACAATTAAAAGTATTACAAACTGCACTCCCCCGATTTTAGATGAATAAATATCTATAAAAATATAAAGATATGAGTCTAGCAAAGATAAAATGTCCATCAAATCTGACTTGATACAAAGCAATACTAATGCAAGAGGCATTTTTTAACTATTATGCATGATGCCTATGATGTTCTTCATGTGGAAAGGCAATCTCTGGGAAGGTTCTAAATATTTGTAGGGAAGCAAATGTTTTATTTAGTACCCCATCCAGAGACATGAGCTTGGATTAAAGGCTCAGTGATGAAAATGAAGCAGATATTCTCAGCTTTGAGTTGTCAAGCTAATTTGCCAAGATCCAAACATTTATCTAACCTCTGCTGCTTTTAAAAGCATTTAAAATAACTGAACCTCAAATCATGGAGTGACCATGCCATATTTCTGGAGGGCCTGAGTACCTCTGCCATTAGAAATGTCAAATAATGAGTCAGTTTTAAAAGCTAGTAGTGGTTATGTAAGGTTCAACGGAAAACACATACATATATATATATATATATATATATATATATATATATAAAATGTTTAATGAAAATGTTAATCAAATTAACACTTATACACTGCAACATGTTAATCAAATTACCTTTGTGCATTCTTCACTTTTGTTGCAGATTGTTACACTGCAGAATATAAAAATGTCAGTGTATCCTTGAAACAGGAAGGAGCTGATCTTGATTCTTGCCTCCGTAGACTGTCCATTTTCTAAAACTTTTGTTAGAACACTGCCAGCAACTGCACAACTAGTATAAAAAAAAGATATGCATTATGTTTTCATATTAACAATTTGAACAGTACAGAATCAACCATCTGCTTCTATATCTCCTACTGTCATGATTACAACATTGTATATCTCCTGTGGCCATTAATATTACCACCATATTGGGTAGTTTAATCTTCTGTATCCAGGAATAATTCAACTGAACTTTTCTGGTGGACTCTATTATTTGGCCTAGGTCTAGATTGGTACAACATATTTCCATTATATTAATATTTATTTACTGTTTTAAAATATTATAGCTAAGAGTATCAGAGTTTGTCAGCTGACATTTCTAATATTTTAATAAGTATGGCAAATCATCATTTAGCCATATAGATCTCTTGGGGACTCTGCTGGAGACATTTCTGTATGTAAGTTCCTAAGTCTACCCATCTTCCCTGGCCATTACATGAGGATCCCACTCTCACTGCTGAATTCTTCATAGTACATAAACCAAATAAAAAGCAACAGCATTCACATGCTCCTATCAGATATACCGGCCAGTTCAAACACTACTGATGGGTGCTGGGTCAGTGATAACAGCAAGCCAAGCCCACCCATATAGCCATAAATGTTTCCCAGGACCACACACCAGTATTGTGAATCAAAAACAAAATCACAGACTGGCTTCAACTGGCTCTCATCCATCAGGAAAGCCCCTCTTACATGTTTAACCTGTGTAGGGCTTAATTAAAGAGTCCTCTACATGGGTGAAACATGTTTGAGGAACTTTCTAATGAACTCAGAGCCAGCTAAAGCCAGTTTGTGATCATTTGCTTTGTGATTCAATATATTGGTGTGCAGCCCAGGGATACATATATGCACCAGAGTACAGCAGTGTTAATTTTGACATCAAATTAAGATTTTGTTTTAGTCATAGTCTTTTGACTAAAATGGCATTTTAGTTTTTAGTCATATTTTAGTTATCTGAATTGCTTTGGTGTTAGCTGTATTTTAGTGGACTAATATCTCCAGTACATTTTTGTCGACTAAAATCTTCATTTTAGTTGACTAAAATCTCCAGTACATTTTAATCGACTAAAATAATTTTTAGTTGACTAAAATCTAATGGGTTTATTTAAATTGTAATGCATTTTTTAAGCATTTCTCTAGAATTTCCAAACTCCTGAGGTAAAACTCTAATAACATGTTATTATTCATGGTATTAGATTTAGCTATTTTCAAATTTCGGTTTAGCTTTAGTCATAGTCTTTTGGAGACATGCTGTTTTCTATTTCTCTGCTGTGCAGAGAATGCAAAACAGCATGTTACTGCTAGCAGGTTGTTTACACACAGGTCTCTCCCCTGTCAGCTTTGCACAGCGATCGCTGGGTGCCAGCGGCGCCAGTTGGGTGGTGCGCACGTGCGCTCCCTACCCAGCAATACAAATCACGTATTAATACGTGATTTTGTGCAACCCTGCCACCATGTAGCAGTATTTCTGCTATAGTGCAGCGGGTAAGCGGTTAATGAGCAAGACTAGGCCCGAATTTACTAACGAGAAAAAGCACAGGCAGGGGTTTTACAACAAGCAACATGGCAAGCAAAACGTGGTTTACAGCAGGTACGTTTTCATTACATATAATAGGCCTAATCAGAGTATGCCTTATTTGTATTTTTACGAGGGGGATGAGGTGACTGACTGATATGATTTGAGGTGTACGTTGTTCTTTAACATAGTTTCCTTACTTTCACATGATGCAGCAGCATGCTGGGAACTACCATTATCATATAAGTAATCCTCTTTAGACATTAAATTGCCGGGACTGTGAGTTTCAAGCTGCCAGGGTTTGACCTGAACCCATGTTGGAGGCAGTTTTGAACCTTATTCCTGTTCAAAGACTGCTAATAAATCATACCATAAATCAGACAGGCAGAATAGTTGATTGGTTGGTGTAATTGTGGTACGTTTGAGCATAAACCTTTCAATCTCACTGAAGAGTTTAATTTTGTCCACATAGGTGCTGAAACCAATTCACATTGTAGACTTCACCTGTTATCTTTATTGTTGGTTTGACACCTGTGACATACAAAAAAAAATAAAAACTGTATTTTCCATATTATAAATTATACTCACCCTCCATCTACTAGCATTACATTGACGTTGGAGCTAGAGTCATTTGTAGGAGTGGCAAAACATTTCTGTGCTCTTAAAGAAAATGTATTTCCATCTAAATCTGGGGAAAATAAGCCTAGGTATAAAATGGATCCAACAGTCAAGGTATCAGTTTCCTGTAATGGCATAGTGCATGATTCATCACTGTAAGCTGCCAATGTTACACTATATGGGCTGACTCCATTGCCAGAAGGAATAGTGATTGTGCTGAGAAAACAAAAACAACAACAATGTTAAAAATGGAAACGTTCACAAACCTTCCATAATATTCAATACTATTATGTCACATTTATGTCAATTGGGATATAAGAATGAATAGATTCTGTAGAGGGTTACATTTTTTTTAGATTGAGTGCCTATTTTATGTCATTTTTGCCCTGTGTTATCCTCATGCATACTGGGAGTTTTAAAAATGCCAGTAGCATTAGCTGGATAAAGTCATGTTAAAAATGCAAGTTTTTCTGCATTTTGTAGCATTTTTGCATTAGCGTTTTGCTGCACTTTTCCACGTTTTGCCGTGTTTACCATCGTTTACATCTAAAAAACTCCACTAGTTCCGGGTTTTTTTCCAGCCATAAAAAGCTGATTAAAGCCTATGTGTGCATGGACACATAGGATAACATACTGGAGAGTTTACTGGCTGTAGAAAAAAACACCAAAAGCCAACAGCAGCTGTAAACATGCCCATTGTGCATGAGGACTTAAAGTGATACTAAACCTTGGACCCTGCATTCACTTTATCTGGTCTCCCACTGAACACAGAACATGGAAATGCAATAATTTTAGTAAATATAAACTACTAAATAGCTTTTCTCATCAGCAATTAGAGCAGTCTTGTGGCTTTCCCAGGCTTACAGGTTTGTTCTTGTTTATAGGCAATACCAAAGTCCCCTCGAAGCTAGGTTCACACCTATGCAGTTTACATTTGATCTGTTTCTGTAGTGCTCTTTGCTGTGCATTGTGCATTTTTGCACATGTGGTTTTGACATGTTTTGCGTTTTTTCCGTGTTGCTACGCAAAACGCATCAAAAACGAGTCAAAAACACATCAAAAACGCACTACATGCATTTCTGCAGTATCTTTATTGAAGTCTGTTAAACCAAAAACGCAACGTTTTGCATTTATAAAAGGTCCCTGACCCTTCCCAAAAAATGCACCGGGTGAAAACACAGAAATGTGAACGTCTCCCATAGAAAATCATCTTAAATGGACTGCTGTGCGTTTCTGCAAAATGCAACGGAAAACGCTTAGGTATGAACCTGGACTGACACAGTAATTTATAAAAATGTAAGTAATAATATTTCTCACCTTGATATGGGGTGCAGAGAGAAACCGAGGCTGGTCTGCATATTACGGTTATAAACACAAGTAACGTTGTACGTGATTGGATTCTTAGTGATTATAGGTCCTGAATATGCATCAATGTGAAGAATATTGGTAAAATTAATGCTTAATGAGTCCTCCTAAAAAAAAAAAAAACACAAGGAAAGGAAAAGTGAAGCAATTAACCATTTCAATACCATGCAATTTTACACCTTCCTGCCCAGGCCAGTTTTCACGTTTCAGCGCTCTCGCACTTTGAATGACAATTGCGCGGTCATACAACATTGTACCCAAACTAAAATTTTATAATTTTCTTCACACAACTAGAGCTTTCTTTTGGTGGTATTTAATCACTGCTGGGGTTTTTATTTTTTGCTAAATTAACAAAAAAAGACCACAAATTTTGAAAAAAAAACATGTTTTTCTTTGTTTCTGTTACAAAAGTTTACAAATAAATACTTGTTCTTCATAAATTTAGGCCGAGATGTATTCTACTACATGTCTTTGGTGAAAATAACCCAAATTAGAATGTATTTTTTAGTTTGTAGGGAAGTTATAGAGTTCACAAACTATGGTATAGATCTGAATATTGATCAATCCTGAAGTACTGACGGCCAATCTAATTTCTTGAGGTCCAAGAATGTCAGAACAGTACAGATATCCCCAAATGACCCCTTTTTGCAGAGTAGACAGTCCGACGTACTTCATAAGAGGAATGGCGAGTTTTTTGAAGTTGTATTTTTTTTGTCATAATTTTTCGGAAAATGAAAAAATTAAAAAAATTATTTTCACTATTTTTTTTTTTACATACTGTCACCAGTGCAGTACAGCGTCATCATATAACTGGCATGGCGGTGAACAGGCACACTGACTGGTGACAGTATGAAAAAAATATATATATATTTTTTTTATTATTTTTAATTTTTTATTACATTTTTTTATTTTTTTTAAGATTTTTTTTCATATTTTACTATGACCAAAGTAGTATAATGTTACCATAGTAACATTGTACTACTTTGGGGAAGTGATCAGTATTTTTTTTTTTTTTTACACAATTTGCTTATAGCAAAGAACTACTTTGCTATAAGCAAGCATTTACCTGAATGAAATCGATTCATTCAGTTTTCTTTTTTTTTTTTTTTTTTTGTGCTTAGCTGTGATTTGGTCACAGCTAATCACATGACATGTGCATGTGACCTGCTGTGACCATTCACAGCTAGGCACTAGTATACAATGGATGGCATGAATGAAGCCATCCATTGTATACAACTGTCATGTGACCTGTTGTGATTGGTCACAGCAGGTCACATGGTACCAGCAACGGGGGCCGGTACTCAGATCTGTCATCGGCCGTGTCCGAGGTACACGGCCGGTGACAGATCGCGCCGCTGTGCCGCTCTTCAGTTGCGCGAACTGAGCATGTGCGGGAGCACGCCAAATGGCGTGCACCCGGAATGCAGAAGCACTTTTGCCACCGCCAAACGGCCATTGGCCGGGCGGCAAATGGTTAAAGACACAAAGGGGGGGGATTTACTAAAGGCGGTGCACTCAGAATCTGGTGCAGCTGTACATGGTAGCCAATCAGCTTCTAACTTCCGCTTATTCAATTAAGCTTTAGCAATAAAACCTGGAAGCTGATTGATTTCTATGCAGAAGTGCACAAGATTCTGAGTAAATAAATAAACGCCATAGAGAATATGAAAAAGTTATTATTTTTTTCTAGAAAAAGAACAAAAACAGATCTGAGGTTCCTAGTTATTAGGCATGCTCTATGTATATTTAATGGCAGAGCACGTATTGGTTTGACTTACTGAAGAAACAGACACCATTTGCTTAGCTTGGTAAAAAAGGTAAAATTGAGTTTATTTTAAATACTCAATCATGTGCAAAGCAAATGGTTGTATGGCCCTTTTGAGTGAAGTAAGTCAATTTGTTTCTTTCACTAGGTAACCCATTACATTACTTGATACAGTGCCTTCTAACATACTAGTATGGGGATGATGTACTGAAGTACTATATATTAATAATATCATGTTAATACAATAATATGTACAGCTTGGTATACACTAAACTATCAATATTATAATCTGAATCAACTGTGGGTACAGGATTATAACTTTTTTTAATGGTTGAACTGGATGGACTTATGTCATTTTTCAACCAAACTAACTATGTATATAATAAAAACTGACAGCTCAGTGTACACCAAAAAGGTTTTAGTCCTCATGCACACTGGACATTTTAACAGCTGCTGTTTTTGGCTTTTGACTTTGTTTTCTACAGCCAGTAAACCCCCCAGCATGTTATCCTATGTGTCCATGCACACATAGACTGTAATCAATGTTTTTTGGCAGGGACGTTTTTTGCCTGAAAAACCCCCCCCCAGGACTAGTGGGTTTCTAGAGGAGTTTTTTAGCTGTAAAAACGCTCTAACGCTGAAAAACACAGCAAAATGCGGTAAAACGCCGCAAACTTGCGTTTTCGGATCTTTTTTTACCAAACAAAATTTTGTTTTGCAAAATAAACGCTAAAAAATGGAAATGCGGGAAAATGCAGCTAAACACAGCAAAACACCACTAAACGCTAATGCAAAAATTCTAAAAAAAAGCTTTAAAACTAATGTTTTTAACATGACTTTACACAGCTAATGTTACCAGTGTTATCAAAACACCCCGTGTCCATGGATCCTTAAAAGCCTCCATTATATCATATGAACTTTTTTTGTGTGGTTTTTTTATGACATTTATATACATGGACACAACCAAAAATATTTTTCACAGTAGCACTTGCAATATTTTAACAGCTTCCCGTCCACCCTATAGCAGTAATACTGCTACAGGGCAGCACGGCTGCGCAAAATCACATACCGGCAGAGGGAGAGAACTGTAAGTAAACAATATAGATCTCTCCCATCAGCTGCTTTACACTGCTATGCATGGCTTTGCATAGCAGAGCCATGCAAAGCAGTGGGCTTACAGTGAAGCACACACACACACAGCATACAGTAAAACGGCACACAGTTAACCCTTTGATTGTCCCAGATGTTAACACCTTCATGCCCAGTGCCATTAGTACAGTGTCAGTGCTTTTTATTAGCACTGATCACTGTATTGGTGTCACTGGGGATGTCAGTGACACCAAGTCAGTTCCCCCCAGTGTCAGAATGCCTGCTGCAGTCCAGCAGTCCCGCTATAAGTCGCCGATTGCTGCCATTACTAGTAAAAAAAAAAATACCAGTATATCTACCGCTATTTGTAAACGCTATAACTTTCATGTAAACCAATTAATTTACATTTATTGGGATTTTTTTTAGTAAAGACATGTAGCAGAATACATTTTGGCCTAAATTTATGACGAAATTTGATTTTTTAAATTTTTTTTACTGGATATGTTTAATAGCTAAAGTCAAAAATATAGTTGTTTTGTCAAAATTGTGGGGTTGTTTTTATAGAGCAAAAAAATGTACAGGCGATCAAATACCACCGAAAAAAAGCTCAATTCATGGGAAAAAAAGGATATAAATTTAATTTGGGTGCAGCATTGCATGACCGCACAATTGTCAGTTAAAATAACGCAGCGCCATAACGCAAAAAATGCCTGGTCAGGAAGGGGGGGGGGGGGTCCTCAGGAGAGCAAGTGGTTAATAATACATTTATGTGCTATTGTAGATATAATCCCTTATTAAAGGTCTTCTTAAATGTAGACTACTTTACAGTAAACAATGTTATAAGAAAATATTTGCAAAAGGTGAGTTGTACCATAGCAATGTTTCCACACCAGTCTATAGCTGCTCTGATCGGGAAGTTGACCATACGGATATTGTTCTGAATATTGCTATACGCATAGACACAGATTTCAGATTCGTTGAGCAGGTGAGCTGTACTGAAGTTGTAGCCCAATGCTTCTAGCTCACACAGGCTTAAAAATGCCGTCATTGCATCTCCAGCACAGGTCACTGAGGGTTTCAAATCTTTAGTACCTGTAAAATAATGACAGTAAGCATAGTAATATTTATATTTTATTTTATGAAGCTTATGTGTTTCATTTTCTTAAAAGTGATTTTTTTTTTTTTTGTTAAAGCTGAAGCCTAAACTTCTTGAATGTCTTGGATACTCAGAGAGTGGAATCTCCCTGCAATTATTCCTTACCTGTCTTTCTACCACCTCTTGTTTCATGATATATGTAAAACATCCAACAGGGAGAGTTGGACTTGTTCATAATGGCCACAGCAGAAGGCCCACCCAGGAACTCAGGTTGTGGGTTTGTAGTTTGCAGTGAAGCTTCCTGTTAGAATATCTGCTTGGCCGTACATCCCGTACAGCAAGCAGATATTCTGACAGGTCTGCAGGAGACCTGCATGGCATCAGTGATCTAATGATCGCTGGTGCAATGCTTTCCAGGCTCCTTTGGAGAAAAATAATAAATGCACATTTTTGTAGCTGCAAAAAAATGTGCATTTATTATTTTTGTCCAAAAAGTGAACCTATCCTTTAACGTTGAAGTCCAAGGGAAATAAAATATCCCCATTAATGGTACACCCTAAAATCAAACTTCTGCCCTCTGTCCTGGCAGATATGAACCTATATCTATTTTAATCTGGACACAGGCAGTCAACAAATGAAAAGTTGTTCCTGGGTTTTCCCATTAGAAAACAAAATGTTAAATGTGATGGATGCACCCTGCTATGAACCACAAGCAGCAAAGCTGACAAACTGCAAAGGGAGAGGTTAGGTTAACTTATGATACTGTGCTTTACTTCTGATTGCAAGCTCTTTGGGGATCACCTCCTTGCTGCCCCTTTTTGTTATTATTTGGAGGGAGGAGTATTTGTGGTTTCCATTTTGTTTGGGGGTATGTTGTTTTTTTATTTTATGTTGATAGGAACTTTTTTGCCAATAAAACTATTTATTTCTTTCAGGTACTTTGATAGAGCCGTCAATTTACGCAGTGCTTTACATATACATTGTACATTCACATCAGTCCCTAACCCTTAAGGGGTGAAGGGGTGTAAAATCTAAGGTCCCTAACTCCCATTCATACATACACATACTAGGGCCAATTTAGACAGGAGTCAATCTACCTACCAGCATGTCTTTGGAGTGTGGGAGGAAACCCACGCAGGCACAGGGAGAACATGCAAACTCCAGGCAGATGGTGCTGTGGTTGGGATTTTAACCAATGACCTTAGTACTGCCAGGCAGAAGTGCTAACCATTTAGCCACTGTGCTGCCCACTGTGCGGCATCATGTCCCTCCTAAAGGACTGCATCTGGTATTGACAAGGAGTACCTTTATTACTGTCACAAGGTGCTGACAAGCTCCCATTGTAATAGCACAGAGCAGGTGACAGGTTCTCTGTACAGAAATATCAGGGGTCTGTTAGATCCCCAATTTCCAACCAACCCAACCGACAGTGCTTGATCAGCTTCTTCCTTATCCAGCCAACTGGAATTTGACTGCTGCTTAGCCACAGATCAGAGTATTCTGACAGCAGAAAGTCAGAATACAATGCCTTAGCAGGGGGATTCCTTCATTCATCTTGCTTGTGTGGATGGAGGAATCTGTTGTTTTTTCTCATTCAGCCCACTGGCTAAATGGAAAAAAAAAATCATCGATGACCAGCTTAAGATGGCAGCTTCCTTAGCTGCAAAGCAGTAGTCTCCAAACTGAGGCCCAGGCTAGGGGGCAAGATGCAGACCTTTGCTTACTTTTATAGGGGCTCCAACTGACATCAGGGCCCATTCTACTCCCAATGGCCACAGTCCTCCCCCGTAAAGCCTTAAGGCCAGTAAACTGGCCCTTTGTTTAAAAAGTTTGGAGACCCCTACTGTAAACCATAGGAGGGTTTAGTTCCACTGTAATCCCTTACTGAGTGCCCTGGTGTACCCTTTAAAAGTTCTTAACATCCAGGGGGACGGGAAGGATCAGTGATCATGTGGCCAATGTGATAGGCTATTGCAGTGGTTACATGAGTGTCCCTCCGGCTACCAATGTTTTCTCGGGACCAAGAATCATTTTCAGCAGCTCTGTCTCAATCAGCAACACATATGTATGCTGTGTAGGGGCTCTAGAACCCAACTTTTTGCTGCCACACATATGAGTTACTGATGCATAAAGGGGTTGATTTACTATCTATCAATAAACTTTTTAAAATGCTAAATAAAAACAAATAGGATAAGGTAAGGCCCACTTCATCAAACAGGTCATGATGAGGTTTACATTCATCCAAAGTATTGCTAGGTTGAATTTTTTAGCCATTGCTTCGTTAAAGTGGTTGTAAACCATTATATATACCCAGTGAAATGATTGGCCTCAGGTGATACAGAGATTAAACAAACCCTCCTACATAAGTTGTGCCTGTTTATCTACAAGCATTCATTCTCTACAACTGTTTAAAGTCCAGAATTACCACAGCTTTTATTAGCTTCCAGAAACAGGGGGTGGGAATCTGATGTCACAGATCAGAGAGGAGATCTTAGTGTAATATGAGATCTGAGTGGAGGAAAGAGCCACATCCCCCTCTACACAATCTCAAAGGGAAACATGCACACTTGAGGCCATCAAACACAAGCTGTGTTCTGGAGGCCACCTCCCCTGTCCCCTTCAATTTCTTGAAGTCGATACAGGCTGTCAGAAATAACTCACGCAGAGTAAGTAGGCAGAAGACAGAATTCACATTCAGTATTTTCAATTGAGACAAGTGCACACTATAGAAGGATATGCTTTGTTCATTTTTAATGTAAGCTGTTTATAAGCACTTTGATCTAGCTCAGTGATAAAGCGATGGTTCCTTCAAAGTGTTTTAAAAACTACACTAGCTTTAGAAATGGCAATCTGGTGTCGTGTGTGAAAAGAATATTATTTACCTAGGCCTTCGTAGACTGTTAAATTACAGTGACACTCTGCTGTGCCTTTTAAGCCAACACAAATTTCATCACTGGCGCAAGGTGGAGAGCACTGAAATATATCTGTAATAGAAATAAGAGATCAGAAACAAGTGAGCCTGCAATGCATAGATATTTACATAGAATGCTCTTCAATGAATATGAACAGTAATACTGTCTTACCTGTGCAGCAGGACAATATTGAGTCATAATAATACAACCCAGGAATCATGCTACAGCAGTCATTGGAGCCCAGCATGCAGTCTGTAGGTACGCATGCTTTCAAGCCATCACCACAGTTACATCCATTCAATGATTCACAAGATCCTCCACAGGTATCACATAGAGGAGGATCAATGTCAGCTGTAAATAGATTAAAAAAATATTTAACAAGGTCAGACATTATTTTACTTGCCAACAATGCAATATATATTTGGATTGCCGTTCTGTAAATGTGTGCAAATCTAAGGTAGTAGAAAGGTTTTATGGCAGTAAAAAAAGATTTTCATACTGCTAAGATCTGCCCAAATCCTGTATATGCAAATGAGCCAGATAACCAGTTGATGTTAGTATATGGGGGGGAGATGATAGAAAGGGGCCATTTAAAGTGTTACTAAACCCACAACAGTAAAACCAGTCTATATGCAATAAAGCATTCTTGTTATACTCACTATGGAACCTAAGGGGTTAATCCTCTGCATTGTGTAAAAAGGCTGCTTGATCCTCTCTTCTCTGCCCCTTCTCTTGTTGAAATGACCACCTGATAGAGACTGAATCTGTAGTCACACGCCGTTAGATCCTGTCTTCTCAGATCCTTACCTTCTTCTACTGTCCCCAATCCATCTGTTTATAGTACAGAGCTCTAGGAGTCACTCTGCACATACTTAGTTTAGTGCGTATTGCTAGAGAGATTTTTTTTCTTACTTTGGAATGGTGCATGTGATTAGTACAGGGCCAATCAACACTTTCCAGACAGAGGGTGAGGGGTTATGCAGCTTCATAGGACAGCCAGAGGAGAATGAAAATGTGTCCTACAAGCTTTAACCAGTGCTCAGCTGGACACTGATAGAAGTCACAAGACTGCTATAACTGCCGATGATAAAAGGTGTTTAGCAGTTTATATTTACTAAAATAATTGCATTTCCATGTTGTGTGTACTGTGGTAGACCAGATACAGTGAATGCAGGGTCCTGGGTTTAGTAACACTTTAATAAACAGCCCAGCATTTCTAGTTCATAGTATTTTCCTATAAGTGCTGCAAAGCATATAATTGCTATACGCACAGAACCATCTATTGGTTTGATGGAAGATTCATGATTGTTGGGATGCAGAATTTCATCTATTTTTGAATGACTTTGACTCAGAGGTCACACAGAGGTTTGTATTTTCTTTGAATTTGCCTTGGGATTTTGTTGAGGGGACAGTTTACATATAAGTATTGCATCCTTGAATTCCTATTTAAACTGTTATATGAAAAATGTATTGATAGATAAATCGTACCATTTCTGTCTCTTGACTTTGTTCCAAGCCATTTCCAATTAAGTGAAATTGTCAGTCTGTCTGTTGTTTTTCACTTTTTATCTGAGACATGGCTCTTCTTCTGTTTAGGCCATCAATTCTTGCCAGTTAATTTGCTTTTCAGGTATGTTACTTTCTATCTTTTTCAGCGCTATTTAATTCATTCAAAAATACTATTATATCTGTGCTCCTGCTTCTGCTTTTCCAGAAGCAAAAATATGTTTTGATGAATTCTAATTGAAATGGCAGATCGGTGTACACTCACTTACTGGGTATTAAAAGAGAAAGTGGTTTTTTTTGTTTTATAAAAGAGAAGTATGGCCAAAGCTTTTTTGGCCATACTTCGCTTGAGTACATTTTTCTTTTGTTCTTCTGTGACCTGGAGTCAGACTGGAGAAGGATCTCAACAAAATTTTTGGACTCTACTCAGTTGCCTAATTGACAGGTGTCTCAACTTTCATTGCGCAGCCTCCCCAGGCTGGCACTCCATTGAGCACTGAAGGAGCAAGGTGGAGAGCATTGTGTGCAGTGTGGCACTGATGCTGCATCATAGAGTGGGGTATATACTGTAGGTTTTCTTTTTTGGTAATACCATACAACCCTTTAAAACACCCTACACTGAAACATGTCACCTGCTACACATTGACCACTTTTAAGGCATTTAACCCCTCCCCCCAAAATAAAATTATTATTGCAGCATATTAGTGGCTGTGGATGTAGTGGCTGAATCACTGTCCCTTTTCAAGCCATGAACATTTTCAATAAGCACAGACAATATTTATTAAAGTGGTTGGAAAGCTTAATTTTGCTTTTCCTAAAATAAAAAAGTTATATATTCCTGCTCTGTTCAATGGTTTTGTACAAACCAGCTCCAAACCTTCTCTTCTGGGGTCCCCCACCAGCTCTCTGTGCTTCTACTTTTCTGCTTGTGCCCCCACAACAAGTCGTTTGCTATTGGGGTGCATGTGCAGACATGCTCCTGAGCTGGGCTGTGTGAATCCATAGACACATACATTGCCAGCACAGCTTGCCCCCGCCCGATGCTCCTTCCTCACAGGATTTGGCTGACAGCAACAGGAGCCACTGGCTTGAGAGGGGAGAAGAGCTGCTACAAATTGGCACAGAGCTAGATCGAGATTGGGCTCAGGTAAGTATTTAAGGGAGGGGCAGGGTCAGGGGCAGGGGGAAACTAGTTAAGTTTGCATTAAGGTTTCATCTTTTCAGGAATGCAGTGTTTTTAGATAACAAATCGGGAACCATACCAGGTAAGTAAGAAGTCTCTTGCTTTCCATGTTTTTCTCCTGTCCCCCCAAGAATGACTATGCAGGTCTGTTTGAGGGTGCTTCATTAGACCTTTGCTGAAAACACTGCTGGGCCAGGAAACCATCATCTAATCTCTTTAAACACCTTTAGTACAGGTCAGACCATATCCACAAGTGGTCATTGACGTAGTAGTGGCTCCTACCTTCACTATCTTGGCATTTTAAAAACATGAAGTAAAACACATTTATTGTATATGTAAAAATTGCCATAGTATAATGTAAAAGTATGGCTTACCGTAGCATGTGGCATCTGAAAGAAAAAGAAAGAAAGTGAAATTAAATATCATCCATAATTCTCAGAAGGCTTCCTTTAGCATTCATCTACAAATATTCATTAGTGGAATTCAATACAAGTAACTAACAATAAGTAAACAATAAATTCACACTAACTTTGCAGGCATTTGAGGGGCATTTTTATGACATACACATGGCAGCACACAGTGCTGTTCACACTGAAAGTTAGAGTGGTAAAATTGACACCTCATGTCCAGTCAGGAGGAGTTGAAGCCTTTCAATGCCTCCCACTCAAGTCTATGGTGACACTCCTCAAACACCTGTCATTTGTGGGGTATTAATACCATTAACTTCATTATAGGCATTTGTGGTGCGGTTTTAACACTTGGAAAACGCCTATCAAATGCCTCACAAACGCGTATAGGGCATTTGGGGAGAGTTTGAAGAGTGTTAAAAACGCTTCCCAAACGCCTGTCAAACTCTATAGGGGTGTTTGGGAAGAGTTAAAAATTAGTCAAGTGTGAATGAGCCCTAAGAACCAGTACACTTTTTTTTCTGTATTGTATGAAGTCTTATAAAAAACAGAGATTATTCCATATGTGATAAATTACCTAGTAGAAAAGGCACAAGCAGATCTGTTTTTTTACCATAGAATATGTTCATTCCATCTGTGTCCCTACTCTCAGATATGCATAGCACAAAGCATTCTTCCAATTCTTTGTGACAGATAAAACATTTCCTAGCAGTTTAAAGCTAGGCTGATGTATTTGATCCTGTAGTGTGTCAATCAAGAATGTAATATGCAGGCACCAAAATATGAAGTAGTGCCTATCCTTTATGCTTTAATCACCTCACCTGCGCTATCCTAGTCCCTGTTACAAGAAATGACCTCTTAAATGATAAACTATGTAGTTAGCATGGGCCTGTACTCAAAATGAACTAAACTCACTGATTTAACTGTTTCCTAAAACTGTATCATTGAAGTCATGCCATGAATATTAGATGTTACATTTGTTTGTGCTCTCAACCAAACTGTCAAGCCATCAAATGGCTGGTGTCATAACTGATCACATGTGCAGCACTTTGCCAATTGCAGATCAGCCAGAGGCTAAGATGGCTGCTTTTTTGGCTATAAAGTATAGGAAGGTTTTGTTTCGCTTTAGGCTATAGGATTGAACAATTTTTTTCTGATGGATAAAGAAATAAACAATAATGTAAATGCAGAAATAATTAACTTTCCCAAAGCCAATACTGTTCCAGACTCCATGCTGTCATATAATGGAACCTCAACATGTGGCCAGGGCAAGGCCAATGCAAAGGCACTGTAGTGTACTCCTGCAGAATACACTGGAAAAATCATTAAAACTGGCAGCTGGGTCCTACCTTGTGTCATAGTATAGCTGAATGTAGGACTGACTGTCAAACTGATGGCCAAGGCCCTACTTTGGAGGCATAAATCAGGACCGGCATTGTGTATTAGGAATGCTGACAGTGACCCCTGTATAGAAAAACCCAGCAAATGGCTGCTTATTTATTTACAAAAATGTATCATTTAACTACCTGTCAAAGAACTGAGATAAAAATGAAAAGGCCATGAAATTGTAATGTATGTTTCCAAATGTGCAATGACCAAGTCATTACTCTGAAAATTTACTTTCCTACCTGAGAGTAGACACCACAAGTTGCCTTGTTGGCCACTGGGGTGCTCTAATTGGTCAATTGAGTGGTGGTTGGCAGGGCATGATGTAATGATGTTATTGAAAGTCAGGTTCTGATAAGTAAAGTTAAATCAGACAAGGCACAAAAGTTCAAAGGTGCCCCTGATGACGTTACCTGTGATGAAACACATAGGGTGGAGCCATACACACACGCTACTGCACATGCGCGAATGGCCAGTGGCCATTTTGGAAACCGGAAAATTTAGATTTTTTTTTTCCAATCAATGCCTTATGGTGTTTGCTTACATGTGAGTGCAACCATATTTTAAATAAATGTTGTGATTATGGTTTTATACTATGTGGAGCGCTCTTTCTTTGCATGTTTTCCACTACGAGTCCAAGCCTTATCCTGAATGATTTAGCTACCCTAATTAAGGTCCATTGTTTGGAAGTTCCTTATATGCTGTTTTGGTGATCTGGAGGAGGATTCGAGTGACCGGCTTTCTGGATTGTTTAACAAAGCGTGATTGACCACTCTTAACAGGGGGTCATGCCTTTCTGGTAAGCCTTCTGTAGTAGTGGTTGGTGACATGACAACTGTCCTTGGATTTCTTTTGTTTCATTACAACCTCTGGGACTTTCCTTTTCTTTTCTTTTTGGATGGACTATTTTTTTTACACATTTTTCACTGTTCTCTTATGATTATTTGTAACTTTTTAAGCGCTGCACTTTTATGTATTTTTTTCCAAATACTGTATGTTTATGACTTCACCACTACATCAAATAAGGTTATAAAATAAAAAGTAAACTATTAACATGTGATTATATATTACCAATAATGCTGACACTCCCTTATGTAGAATATCAGCATTGAAAGGTGTCACCATTATTGTGAATATTTAATCATGTTTATAGTTCACCAAGGTAGCTCTGCATTTTAATTTTTACATTTTTGCTTTGAGGTCTGGTTTAAGGTGCCTTGAGGACACATGTCAATGCTGGCTGCTAACTGTTCACTTAATTAATGTTCACTGCATTTATAGGGGTTGCATGGTAGTTGTTGTACATTTTTTTACTACTTCAAAGAATACCATACATGCTTGAAATTTTGACCACTTGCAAGGTTTAGTAAATAAACGTTATGCTGTTTCCAGATGCTTATCAGTCCTCCAACCATAGTCTCCAAAGTAGTGAATATCTGCAACGGCAGATCAAATGGCCACCACAAGAACTCATAGGTAGGGGGCTTGGAGCTTGACTAGTTCCCTCACCTTATCTACTAGTTTAGACAGAAAACAGATAGATCACAAACAAACCATGTAAATTTGGTTGTTTCGCAGGCTGGCTGGCAAATGTGCTGGGAAATCTTTTGTTTGTGATGTGCCTTCCATGTGCACCTTACAGCAAAGGCTAGTTCTAGGTTGGGGTGGTTACCACATTTTTGTACATTTGGTTGAATTGGGTACGGAGACGCACTGGATGCCTTCACTGCCATCGTACTCTTACCGGATATCACGTGCATCCCTGTGCCTTTAAGGAGGGCTAGGTTCTCCCCAGGCACACTTGCCTTTAATCTTTCCACAACTATATATGTGCTCTTATTTAGGAGAAATGATAGAGTAAGGACTGCAGTATACAGAGGAACCTTGACATGGGCACTGCAGTTTATGCATATATTTGCAAATGTGTGCAAACAAAACCCTCTGCTTTTAACTTGAATTGTTAGATAGAGTCAGTTTGGTTGTTTTGTAGGCTGGCTGGTAAGCGTGCTGGGAAATCTTTTGTTTGTAATGTGCCTTCCATGTGCACCTTACAGCAAAGGCTAGTTCTAGGTTGGGGTGGTTACCACTTTTTTG
Organism: Staurois parvus; assembly: GCF_062004578.1. NCBI lineage: Eukaryota > Metazoa > Chordata > Amphibia > Anura > Ranidae > Staurois > Staurois parvus. Next base: position 157,928 of record NW_028318718.1, on the reverse strand, counting down.
TACATATGGTTGAATTGGGTACGGAGACGCACTGGATGCCTTCACTGCCATCGTACTCTTACTGGATATCACGTGCATCCCTGTGCCTTTAAGGAGGGCTAAGTTCTCCCCAGGCACACTTGCCTTTAATCTTTCCACTACTATATATGTGCTCCTATTTAGGAGAAATGATAGAGTAAGGACTGCAGTATACAGAGGAACCTTGACATAGGCACTGCAGTTTATGCATATATTTGCAAACGTGTGCAAACAAAACCCTCTGCTTTTAACTTGAATTGTTAGATAGAGTCAGTTTGGTTGTTTTGTAGGCTGGCTGGTAAGCGTGCTGGGAAATCTTTTGTTTGTGATGTGCATTGCCCTTTCATGTACACCTTACTGCAAAGCCTAGTTATAGGCTGGGGTAGTTGCCACTTTGTTGTACAGAAAACAAATAGAAGGTAATTGTATCAAGACTTTCCTTTTTGTTTTGGATAAAATTTTAAATATTTGGAACTTTTGTCCGGTTTGTAGTGCTCTTTGCATCCCCATATAAGATATTTCCCCTGGCTTCCTGTCACAATGACAGGGGATCAGAGGCACAGAGACATATGAGAAATCTCCCTAATGGAGATGACAAGAGCAACAAAAAACACATTTGTATTGCAGTGGAGAAGAGAAACCTTGGTCAGGGTTCTATTTCTCTGTGTGCCATCTTGTCCTGGTGACCCCTGTTCTCTCATTTCTTGTCCTTGTGTCAAAGGGGTGTCACTGGGATTCACAATGAAGGGAAATCTTTTCACTGGAGACAGTAATATAAACCTGGTAGGGGTTCTAACTCCCCATGCTTTATTCAGAACACAACTTTGCAGCATGTCCAATCAAGGGGTTATACATTTATAGGGCTCAGCAACAAGCTGCAGAATTCTAATAGATTTCAACATTTTTTAAAATAGGGTTGTTCAAAGAACGACAATCATCACGTGAAAAATACCTAAACTCATACCAATTAATAAGAAGTCATTTTCAAACTGATCTGACTACTGTGAACTAACATGATTGGTTGCTATGGGGTGTAGAGGGTTACTGCACTGTGCACTAGTGGTGAAGCTAGACATTCTGTCACCCGAGGCCCAGTTCCCACTTTTCCCATAGCAAGACAAGGTCATTCAGTGCCTAGGGCGAAGATGCCAACCAACCGGGGGAGGGGGATGTTTTTGGGAGAGTAGGGTGTGGGATGCAATGCACTACATGTAGCATTGTATCCCGCAGCATAATATGGGGTAACAGTGACATCGAAAGTAATGGGGTCTGTGTGAAGAATCATAAGTTGGGCCCTCCTGAGCAAGAACGAGAGAGTGGTGTGCGCAGTGCACCGCAGTAAAAAGTGGGCGTGGCTTTTATTGTGTTCAATATTGGCTGCGGTTAAAATAGAAGCAATGTGCAGGGGTTCAGCAGTAAGTGATGCAGGGTTCAGAGGTCAGTAGTACGTTGGGAAATGTTCAGACATGTCAGTGCCTTTCTAATACCATCATGGGCCCCCGGGCAAAGTAATACACTGGGGCACCTATAACGGAGATGGTGACCTGCGGTGCACATAGTGTGCCACGGCAACAGTTGGTGTGGCTAAATTATTATTATATCAGGTGTCCCCATCGGAGCCCCTCTTTACATCAGGTGTCCCCATCGGAGTCCCACTTTACATCAGCTGTTCCCATTAGAGTCCCCTTTTATATCAGGTGTCCCCATCAGACTCCCTCTTTACATCAGGTGTCCCCATTAGAGTCCCCTTTTATATCAGATGTCCCCCTTTACATCAGGTGTCCCATCAGAGTCCCCCTTTACTTCAGGTGTCCCATTAGAGTCTTCCTTTACATCAGGTGTCCCCCTTTGCATCACAGTCTCACTTTACATCAAGTATCCCCATCAGGTGCCCCCTTTACATCAGGTATCCCCATCAGAGTCCGCCTTTACATCAGGTGTCCCCATCAGAGTCCCTTTTTATATCAGGTGTCCCAATTTACATCAGGCGTTCCAATCAGAGTCCCCCTTTACATCAGGTGCCCCCATCAGAGCCCCCCTTTACATTAGGTGTCCTATCAGAGTCTCTCTTTACATCAGGTGTCCTCCTTTGCTTCAGAGTCTCACTTTACATCAGGTGTTCCCATCAGGTGCCCCCTTTACGTCAGGTATCTCCATCAGAGTTCCCCTTTACATCAGGTGTCCTATCAGAGTCCCCCTTTACATCAGACTCTTATGGGACACCTGATGTAAAAGGGGGCTCTGATGGGGACACCTGATGTAAAAGGGGGCTCTGATGGGGACACCTGATGTAAAGGGGGGCTCTGATGGGGACACCTGATGTAAAGGGGGGCTCTAATGGGACATCTGATGTAAAGGGGGACTCTGATGGGACACCTGATGTAAAGGGGGACTCTGATGGGACACCTGATGTAAAGGGGGACTCTGATATGTATCAGACAGGTATCAGAGCCTTTGCATCAGCGTCTCACTTTGCATCAGCTGTTCACATCAGTTATCCCCATCAGAGTTCCCCTTTTCATTAGGTGTTCCCATCAGAGTTCCCCTTTACATCAGGTGTCCTATCAGAGTCCCCCTTTACATCAGACTCTCATGGGACACCTGATGTAAAGGGGGCTCTGATGGGGACACCTGATGTAAAGGGGGACTCTGATGGGACACCTGATGTAAAGGGGGACTATGACGGGACACCTCTAGACTCTGATAGGTATAAGGACAGGTATCAGAGTCCCCCTTTACATCAGGTGTCCCATCAAAGTCCCCTTTTAGATCAGGTGTCCCATCAGAGTCCCCCTTTAGATCAGGTGCCCCCATTAGAGTCCTCTTTTATATCAGATGTCCCACTTTACATCAGGTGTTCCAATCAGAGTCCCCCTTTACATCAGGTGTCCCATCAGAGTCCCCCTTTACTTCAGGTGTCCCCATCAGAGGCTCCTTTTACATTAGGTGTCCCATTAGAGTCTCTCTTTACATCAGGTGTCCCCCTTTGCATCACAGTCTCACTTTACATCAGGTATCCCCATCAGAGTCCTCCTTTACATCAGGTGTCCCCATCAGAGTCCCCTTTTATATCAAGTGTCCCACTTTACATCAGGCGTTCCAATCAGAGTCCCCCTTTACATCAGGTATCCCCATCAGAGCCCCCCTTTGCATTAGGTGTTCCATCAGAGTCTCCCTTTACATCAGGTGTCCCCCTTTGCATCAGAGTTTCACTTTGCATCAGGCGTCCCCATCAGGTGCCCCCTTTACATCAGGTATCCCCATCAGAGTTCCCCTTTACATCAGATGTCCTATCAGAGTCCCCCTTTACATCAGACTCTGATGGGACACCTGCCTTCACTCCTTAGCGTCAACTGTGTATCACCACCTGCAGGCTGGAGGGAGGAGCAGGTGTCGGCAGCTGCTTCTTGTGACAGGAGTGAAATCTCAATCACTCTGTTCACTGAGTGGCACCAACAGTGTGCCCCCATCAACACAGCTCTCAGGGCAGGTTGGTGCTACCGGCAGCAACCCCTCTCCGATCTTGCGCCTGGGACACACTTGCCCCACGTTATTTCCACTTGCCAAATGCGAGCAGGTGAGTGGAAATTTTGAACCCTGCATATACAAAAAGGGAAAAACAGGTATTTATAATGTTTTTTTTATATGTATACACAAATGTTTTCCTTTTCATTTCTATTTTCAACTGTATGGGTTGTTCTACATGGTAAGGGTTCACATATACTATAACTGCTTTCTGTCTGCCCACATTACATCTACTGTGGATGGATGGCACAGCCAGGCTAGGTGACATACCCATCACCTAACCTTTCTTCTGGGTTGCAAGAATGCAATGTGATTGGACAAGTTTGTCAGCAGATTTCAGGAAATGTTTTTGTCAGTTAGTCAATTGCTCCCAACCTGTGTCTGTTAGGACCAGAATGACCTCCACACTATAAGTCGCTAATCACCGCCATTACAAGTATAGCCTCTGTAGCTGTGTAAATTTCAGTATATAATTTCTATACCATAGTTTGTAGACACTACAACTTTCACACAAACCAATTGATATACACTTATTGTTTTCCATTTATGATCAATATCATCAAAAGAAAGCTCTTTTTGTGTGATAAAAAAATATGCATACAGTGTTGCATGACTGCGCAATTTCCAGTTAAAGTGGTGCAGTGCCGAATAGCAAAAAAATGGTCTGGTCATGAAGGGGGTAAAACCTTCCAAAGCTTAAGTTGTTAAACTGTAAGTGTTGTTTTTACAAGGTGAGGGTTCAAATATATTTTTAACCCCTTCCCGTCGGCGCCTCCCGGCCCTTTAAGAGTTTCAGATGCCGGGAGGCAGGGCAGGTGGGGCGTGGTTTAGGGATCATGTGACTGCAGTGCCACGTCGTCATGGCGGTCACATGATCGGGAAAGGTCCCAATAGAAAGAGCACCTTTCCGTGAGTAGTGGACATGTGTGCTGGGAGCGCACAGAGCGCGCGCTCTCAGCACATATGTTTTTTCTTACCTGAATGCAAATGTGCGGCTGCTCAACGTCTAGGCCCAGACGCCAGGGGGGCCACACATTTGTGTGCGGCCGGCGTAAAGGGGTTAAACTAAAGTAGGACCATGACAACCCAGGAATTAGCATACTCAGAAGAAGTTGAAAATGTCAGGGTTCACATTTAACAATATAGAACAATACCAGTTGAGAAAAAGGCTCAACATATTTATAGATAAGGAATCAATAAATAACATACCAGACAAAATAAAATATACTTTCTTCATTTTTAACATCCAACAGAAAAATCTTAATTTCAAAACAGATATACATGAATTTATATTCATATTGCATTTGAAATTCTATTTACTAAGTTATCCATTACTATCATTATATGTGATGAACACAATCTTAAGACATGTAACATATATTACAAACTATGTTCTGTGTGCATTTAGTATGAGTAGCTCTGAGTTTCAAATTATAATACTGTAATGTATCATATACTTACCTACTGAAGATACTTTAGTTATAATGCCAACAATTATGAAGAGGAAAACTTTCATTTCTACAAGTGTCTTCTGTCTTCTCTTCAGTATGTGAGATGCTGATTCTCTCCAAGCTCAGATGCAGGGAATAGCAACTGCTTTTATATATAAATGCTTCCTAATAGAGAAGTAGGTGGTACCAAAACTATCTGCTTGAACATCACATGGTCCACGTCCAGTTGTCTATAAAAGGGTTGTGACACTGTGGCTGGAGGGTTACTAGGCTAAACATTTACAAGGAGTGACTAGGTTATGATGTACTTTGGATATCTAAAAATGCTTTCATCTTTTTTTGCAGATTGACTTTAGCCATGAAAAACTGAAAAATATGTTATTGTCAATCAAGAATGTCATACATTTTGCATTGAGACTTTTTACTTTGAACATGAGAGGATGCCTTACCTTTCCCCCCAAGGTCATATTTTGGCTAAAACATGTCTGATACAGTATGTTCTCAGTTATTCTGGTCTGTTTTTCCGATTCTTGTTTTCTAGAACTTACACCCAGAAACCTCAGACATCTGTGTGCTAGTATAACTTGCCAAAATGTATAGTCAGAGGAGTTCTATGGTCACACCATGTCATGGATTGGACATCTACTTCCACTAGGGACAGAGTGGCTGATGAGGACTTGGCTGGGCAGACAGTGGCATAATCCACGGAGTAAGCACAGAGAGTTTGGTATGCCACTCAATCGGTCATGGTAGGAGCCCTAAGAAGGACCATGGCACAGAGTCTAAGGAAAGTTACGCTTCAAACTATTTCCAGGTTGAGGCCCTCTGACTCACCTGAGCAGCCAGCTACTAAAAGGTGAAAGTCCCTTGCAGCTCTGAGGTGCTGGATTTGCAGGATTGTGGGTAACACAGTCTAAATTTATAGGAGTTAAAAAAGTGATTGCAGCGCTCAGTAATTAAATATGTGAATAATCCACCACATAATCCACCATGTGAATATAATTCACCACATCAACTTGTGCACAACAATAGTGGGTCCATAAAGAAAATGTGTAAAAAATACAAATAAAATATAATGTTATTCCACTGTGGTCCTCCAATCTAAAGTGCGAACACCTCATATGGAACATCAAATGAACTAGGTGATCAGTTCCAGTGTCTTTTTCATATAACTTCACCGTGCAATCAGAAATCATCCGTCGTGTCTTGCCTCCACCAATAGAAAGATTGCACACTCACCACAAGGTTTTGCTGTCTAAGGATAAAATAGCAGTATGAGCTTGTTACATAGTATCCCTCATAATCTCTCTCTCTCTCTTTTTAAAGTTTTAATCCTCTGTTCCTCCAGGGGTCAATACTAGCATTCCCATCCTCCTCCTCACTGGGCACACACTCTCCCTCTCTCCCAGTGAGGAGGACCCTGGCTGCTCTGTGCAACACCATTGCACAAGGTGGGTAAGTATAACTTGTTTGTTATTTTAGTTAAAAAAAAACCCAGAGGTTTAATGTCGCTTTAACATACTGTAAAGCTTGAAAATCACTACTGGTATCTGTAAGATGGCACAGAAGACCATTTATGAGTGTATCTGTATGAGGGAAGACAGCAACATGTACCAGTCCTTCTTACCTCCCTTTGAATCAAGTTCTTCAGAGAAGGCAGCAACATGCACCAGTCTTTCTTACCTCCCTTTGAATCAAGTTCTTCAGAGGGGAAGGCAGCAACATGCATCAGTCCTTCTTATCTCTCTTTGAATCAAGTTGTTGGTTTAGAAGATGAATTATCTTCCTTTGACAAATAAGTACTAGTTCAAATGTAGAATTGGTGTGAATTGTGATGAAGTTGTCATTAAAGAAGTCACTGACTGGCACTGCCTAAGTGATATGATCAGTTGGTTTTGTTGGTTATGTGTTAGAGAATACACTGGTAGCTTGTGATGAGGCAGAACTCTTTACTTGTGTGGCTTAAGTTGCAAACATACAGAACACATTTCAGCAGACATCTTAGTTTGTTGAAGAGAGAGAAGAAGGAAAGGAAGAGAGAGAACCAACAAGTTTTCAGATATGCACAACTAGTAACCTTAGTGTACAGTGCCATCTACTGGTCAAGTGATATTAACACACAATACTATATAGTACATGCTGTTGTATCTCCAACAGGTTTGAGGTCTGTAAGCCTAGTGTAGGACTAGACATGGTGCAAACCTGCTGCATAGAACTGTTTGGTTGTATCTCAACACTATCTTGCTGTCTGTGCAAAAGTGATGTAAGAAATGGCATTGTCCAATAAAATGTATATATTTGTAAACAATATATGTATATTTTATAATGAATATATATATAAAGGGACTTTTAAGAGATAGGCCTAGTTTGTACAACATATTTACAAGTCCATCAATACTGTCTCTCAGAAAACAAAGCTTGTTGCTGTTGTGCTTTTGTTAGGCTAAAGTTAGATGTTATGCATTGTAATTGAGTTGGCCAGGTGGAGGCCAGCTAGTAGACATGGCTTTATTATGCTAAGTTGAGCACTGTTTACCCAATTTCCAGGTGTGATGGTAGATAGACAAGACTTAACAAACTTTTTCTTGTAGCAGATGTCACATCACCAAATTGTACAGTAAAGAGAGAGATCTTAATATTGGACAGTCATCACATTATAACTGGTCTTGAATTCCATCCAATTGCTTTGCTTTCATGGGAAAGATAATATTGTGCAGTTTGGACCAGAGATTCCTCAATAATAGCAAATTGAAGGAACTAGTATAATACGTGATAGCTTAGAGAGGACTTGACTAGAGGTGTAGAGGAGCCTCAAAGAGGGAGCCTGCAAGAGACTTCAGCCATTGTCCCATTCCCTGGGATCAGTAATATTTGATAAACAGTACTTTTGAGTAATTATTCAGTTTGTGAGTATTTTAACTTATTGTCTTGGGTTTATAGTTGTTTGCCTTCTACGGTGCAGAGGTTTCATTATTTGCTAGTATCGGATGCCACTGTAAATCTTTCTGTGTGGTTTTATTCCTCTAGAGTATTGTTTTAAACAATATTTCCTTGTCTTTTACCAGGCTGTTCATGTTAATTCTTTATGCAATATAATCTTTTTCACCTGTTTCATAGTATGTTTAGTTCTAGCAATTACATGTGCTCAGGACATAAAGTAAAGACACATTAAATAGAGAGACGGACTAGTTATACAGAGCATCTCCACCCATAGGTACCATTATTGAGCAGTAGATACAATCATTTTTAGCAGGGGTTCTCCAAAACCTAAAATTATTTCAAGGATTCCTCAGGGTTATAAGGCTGAAAAAAGCTGTTCCAGATGGTTTGAATATCTATCTCTTTAAATTAATACCTTTTATTTAATAATGGGTTGAATGAGAAAAAGCAACTCTATTTCCCCCTTCCATGGTAAACAGCATGAACGGACAAATCTCCACTGCCAGCTATTTACTATATTCTAACAGCTGGCACCCACGTTTCAAAATTCAGGAATGGCCACCTTTACTCCATAGTTGTGCTCAGACCAACACCTGTCACCTGAGCAATGAGTTTAGTCCTAGCTTTATACCTAATATCCTAACTTCCAAAGATTCAGTGTCCCCAGTCATTTAGTGTCTTTTTGTGACTCCATGAGGCCCTGGGCACTTCTGTGATACTAGTGTCACTATGCCAAGTGGAGCCCCCTGTGTTGTCAGGGTTCCCCAGGGGCTGTAGTCTGAGAACCCCTCTGTGCCTATAATGTCTGCCTGTACATTCTCTATCCCCTGCTTTCAGTGACTGTGACCCATGTGTTCTCCAGTGTTCCCTGCACACTCCACTCCCTGCCACTGGGATTCAAGAGAAGGTGTGAGCACTAAAATGATTTCAGGTGCAGAGTCTAAGAAGCCACGTGGAATCAACGCATCCTGCAGGGAGAGATGGACTTTTAACAGCAACCAGGTAGTGGCCCTCAAAGCTGCCAGATGGCAGATGAACAGTATAAAAGACCACAGCGAAATAGTGCCACTGATAATATTTTCTTGGTGGGGGGGTTGTTCACTGGCCACCTTGACCTTCAGCCTTTCTTCATTCCAGAACTGGTCTGTCCACTTTGTACTTTGACCCAGGGGCATAGATGAGAGAGTTTGTGGTTCCAGATACCTTCCAGAGTGTCCATCCACTGCGCAGGTGCAGCAGCTGGAGAGGCTCAGCTTAAGCATCTCTTCGTGTCTATGCTGCAGTTACTTCCCCTTCTTTAACCAAGGGATTGACAGGTATTTGGGAGCGAGGAGAATGAACACCTCTATTGGCATATGGGTGAGCCCTGCCCAGTGGAACTAAGTCTCAACACCCAGAATCCAGAGACTAGAGGGACACACGGAGGAAATGAGGAGATAGGACAGGCAGACCTCTCAGGGAGCCTCTATATTGCATCCCTACATTCTCCTCTAGGTGCCCATGACTGATCTCTCCCCCCTCCCTCCCCACTAAGGAAACCATTTTCAATGGCTGTATTTCGCTGTGGTTCTTTTACTGTTCATTTGCCATCTTGTGTGGGTTTAGATAATACAATAGAAAGATTAGAATTCATTAGAATTTGTAATACTAGCTCAAAAAACAAAAGAACTTTAACCAGCTGACAACTACACACAGTACATACTGCGAACGAGTGGCAAGCACAATCACATACCTGTATATTGACTGCTTCTCTTGAGTTCAGCACAGTGCATGAATGTGCCCCTTTCTGGGCTGTGCTGTGATTGGGTACAGCACGAGTTTGGTAGCTGATTTCAGCTACCATGTTAACCCCTTCCCAGCCAGTGTCAATGATTGCTGTGTACAGGGAACAGCGACCTGGCTGTTTCTTCTCTCTGCAAAGCAGCAAGAAGGACAGCCAGATAGTAAAGTAAAAGCAGCACACATTACACACTGTTAGGCACACAGTTAACCCTTTGATCGCCCTAGATGTTAACCCCTTCCCAGCCAGTGTCATTACTACAGTGTCAGTGTACAGCATTATCACCGATCACTGTATTAGCGTCACTAGCGATGATTGTTGTAGTCTGTAGACACTATAACTTTCACACTTATTTGCTTTTTTTCACCAAAAACATGTAGCAGAATACATTTTAACATCAGTTTATGAAGAAATTTGATTTTATTGGATATGTTCTATAACAGAAAGTAAAAATTACAGGTTTTTTTCCCCAATACCACCATACCATCATAGCCACTTTGGGGCCTGGCCACTTTTGGGGCCAGGGTCAGAAGACGCTGCAGGAAGAGAGAGTGCATGGAGCCTGGATTTGAAATACTGCCAGTTTCTACTAATTACTTAATGCTTGTAACAGTAGGAAATAGTGGGGAGCCTGGGAAGGAGTGATGCATACACAATGCCTTTTACTGATTCTGAGGTAGGTTTAAAATCATTCTCACTGCCACCAATGAAGCTGAGAAAATGGCAGTTATATTTACACTTTGTAATTATAATGACTCTTTCCCCAGCTTCATTGGTGGTAGTGTTAAAAATTATTCTCCTGCCAAACTCCAGCCAAAAACAAATTTTGGACATTTGTATTGTTACATAGTTACATAGTTAGTCTGGCTGAAAAAAGACAATAGTCCATCTAGTTCAACCGTTAAAAAAAAAAAAGTTATAATGCTATACCCACAGTTGATCCAGAGGAAGGCAAAAACCCAGCAAAACATGATCCAATTTGTTCCTTCAGGGGAAAAAAATCCTTTCTGATCCCCCAAGAGGCAATCAGATATTCCCCGGATCAACACAGTCAGTGACTCAATGAATAAGACATCTTGTAGATCTTGTGAAGTTTATTCCATAAACTGAGAGAACCTTACAACAATGAACATTCGATAGGTCAAAAGATCGTAATGTTTCTGCTTCATGCCATGAGGCTAGAGCTGCAATGCATTTCTGGGAAAGGGGGAGGGCTATCTATACAGCATTAACTAAACCAAAGGAAAGGGAGGAGCAGAAACAAAATATAGAAAACACTTAAAGGCATATGACAGTCAATATGACAGTCATGTGGAACATGACACTCCCCGTCGAAATCTATGATTTCTATTATAATAAACTTTATGTCAGGAATGGACTGGCCAGCAATGGTGGGACTCACCTGCCTTATGAGCTGCAGTACCAGGGCTGGCCAGCGGGTGCTCCCAGCAATCAGAGACTCAACCTTGCAGCCAGTCAAACACCTGGAACTGATTATATTGGTGTATTTAAGGGATGGCCAGACCTGCAGACTCGGCCTTGGTGTGTGTTTCTCCTGGGCCCTGTATCCTGTTCCTGCTCCCTGTTCCTGTTCCTGTCTGATTCATTGCTGACCCTGCTCTGATCCCTGGCTTTGTCTGACCATTCTCCTGCTCCTGATCCCTGGCTTGTCTGACCATTCTCCTCTGCCTGATCCTCTGTACCACGCTGCCCGCTACCTGCTGAACCTGGCTTGTGACCCCGACCATTCTCCGCTTGCTCCCCCTGTACCTACCTGCCCGATTGATATTGACCCGGCCTGCCTGACGACGCTTGCATTGTATGTACTGTCATCTGTGGGTGGTTGGTTTGGTTTGTTTGCACTGTGTTATGTTTTAGTATTGCACTGCGTTTATGTTTGTATTGTTAGTGTTAATAAATTATATTGTTTATAACATATCTGAAGTCTGCGTTTCCCTGCGTCAGTCACACACCTCTGGTCACACCCGGGAGCCCTGACATTACACCAAGGCCAATCCTGACCATAAGTGGCTGCACAGGGAAGCCATCTTGGTTTGTTGATGGGAAGGATGGATCTTGATGAGGTTGTGTATTTATATCTGCTAGTGTTTGATGACAGAGAGTATGCTTATCAAACTCTGAAGGAGTATCCCCGGGATGAACTGCTAGAATGTATACGGCTCGCTCATGTTCTAGTAGATCAGGGCACAGAATTCTCTGAGGTGCAGCCATTGATTCAGATTTGTGCGGAGTTGGTTTAATCTGGTACCCCCGAATGCAGGGATGAATTTTTGCCGCCATTTAGTGCCGACGAGGTAGAGTCCCTGGTATGGTTATTAGAGGATGATGTGGATTGCTTCTTGGAGCATTATGCTGCATGTTCACCACAGACACTAAGAGATTGTATAAACGCAGTGCAGTCATTGACCAGACAGGCTTTGTGTAAGCTGAGCTTTGTTCAACCCATACTGCAGACATGGACAGATTTGTTGCACCCAGCCTCAGTCAGCCTACAAAAACCCAGTCCTGCTTCTAATCTATTTCCTCAAAGCTCTATTCCTGCATTCCCAACAGCTCCTCCTGCCCTGCTATCTACCGCATGTCAGTACCCTGTTCCCACTCGCTGCACCTATCCTGCCTTTAACCCTGTAAAAAAGCCCTCTGTAGCAACTGCTCCCTCCTCTGTTCCATCCTCCAGCTCTTCTCTGTCTCCAGCTGCTCCATTCGTTTGCAGACCTGCGTTTACTTGCAGTGCTCCAGTAGTTAAAACCAGAAAAAAGCGAAAATTCTTTCCAACCAGTACCATCCTGCCAGTATCCAAACCGGTGAGCCTGCCGTCTGAGAACCTGCCTTCCGTGGTTCAGCCTGGTGCCTCTGCACCCGCACTTCAGCCTGAGGTCTGTACCCAGCCTGATGCCTGTCTTCAGCCTGATGCCTCTCTTCAGCCTGATGCCTCTCTTCAGCCTGATGCCTCTCTTCAGCCTGATGCCTCTACTCAGCCTGATGCCTCTACTCAGCCTGATGCCTCTACTCAGCCTGATGCCTCTACTCAGCCTGATGCCTTTACTCAGCCTGATGCCTCCACTCAGCCTGATGCCTCCACTCAGCCTGATGCCTCTACCCAGCATGATGAACTGATCCAGCCTGATGATCCTATTAGGCCAGTTGACTCGATGCCCGCTGTTGATCCAGATGATCCGGTACCTGATCCGGTGCCCGCTGTCGTGCCAATTGACTCAGAGCCCGCTGTCGTACCTGGTGACTCGGTGCCCATTGCCTTGCCAGATGACGCGGTACCCGCTGGCGAGCCAAATGACCTGATGCCTGGTGACCCAGTGCCCGCTGTCATATTAGTTGACTCGGAGCCCACTGCCTTGCCAGATGACGCGGTGCCCGCTGTCGAGCCAAATGACCTGATGCCTGGTGACCCGATGCCCGCTGTCTAGCCAGACGATCCAATGTCTGACCCAGTGCCAGCGGTCATGCCAGTTGACTCGGAGCCCACTGTCGTGCCTGGTGACTCGGTGTCCGTCGCTCCGCCTGGGGGCCCGAGACCTGTCGCTCCGCCTGGGGGTCCGGCGCCCGCCGCTCTGCCTGGGGGTCCGGCGCCCGCCGCTCCACCTGGGGGCCTGAGACCTGTCGCTCCGCCTGGGGGCCTGAGACCTGTCGCCCCGCCCGGGGGCCCGGTGCCTGTCGCTCCGCCTGGTGGCCCGGTGCCTGCTGCTCCGCCTGGTGGCCCGGTGCCTGCTGCTCCGCCTGGTGGCCCGGTGCCTGCTGCTCCGCCTGGTGGCCCGCTGCCTGCTGCTTCGCCTGGTAATCCGATGTGCCTCTGCCCGGAGTCCAGCCCGATGTGCCTCTGCCCGGAGTCCAGCCCGATGTGCCTCTGCCCGGAGTCCAGCCCGATGTGCCTCTGCCCGGAGTCCCTCTGCCCGTTGTGCCTCTGCCCGGTGGGCCCCTGCCCGGTGTGCCGCTGCCCGGAGTCCAGCCAGATGTGCCTCTGCCCGGTATGCCTCTGCCCGATGTGCCTCTGCCCGGTGTGCCGCTGCCCGGAGTCCTGCCCGGTGTGCCGCTGCCCGGAGTCCTGCCCAGTGTGCCAGTCTTTGATATCCCGCCAGTTACCAGACCCGGGCGGTGGAACATTTTGCCCAGCTAGGACTGTTTGGAGCGTCCTGAGGCCGCTCCTTGAGGGGGGGGTACTGTCAGGAATGGACTGGCCAGCAATGGTGGGACTTACCTGCCTTATGAGCTGCAGTACCAGGGCTGGCCAGCGGGTGCTCCCAGCAATCAGAGACTCAACCTTGCAGCCAGTCAAACACCTGGAACTGATTATACTGGTGTATTTAAGGGATGGCCAGACCTGCAGACCCGGCCTTGGTGTGTGTTTCTTCTGGGCCCTGTATCCTGTTCCTGCTCCCTGTTCCTGTCTGATTCATTGCTGATCCTGCTCTGATCCCTGGCTTTGTCTGACCATTCTCCTGCTCCTGATCCCTGGCTTGTCTGACCATTCTCGTCTGCCTGACCCTCTGTACCACGCTGCCCGCTACCTGCTGAACCTGGCTTGTGACCCCGACCATTCTCCGCTTGCTCCCCCTGTACCTACCTGCCCGATTGATATTGACCCGGCCTGCCTGACGACGCTTGCATTGTATGTACTGTCATCTGTGGGTGGTTGGTTTGGTTTGTTTGCACTGTGTTATGTTTTAGTATTGCACTGCGTTTATGTTTGTATTGTTAGTGTTAATAAATTATATTGTTTATAACATATCTGAAGTCTGCGTTTCCCTGCGTCAGTCACACACCTCTGGTCATACCCGGGAGCCCTGACACTTTAGTTCAAGTCCAATATAAATAATGAAGATTCTTTCCAGGAACATCTGCAAAACAAGAGGGAAGGGAAGAACAAAGGAAAACAATGCAAACATTTAGCATAATACTTGCAGATGTTGGTCTCGAAAGTTCAGGCTGAGACATGGAAATCCATATTCAGAGGGGAAGGCAGCAACATGCACTATTCCTTCTTACCTCCCTTTAAATCAAGTTGATGACTTGTCTTCCTCTTTGGGCAAAAGAAATACTAGTTCTTTTATAGGCCTGAAGTAAAGGTGTGCAGAATCTTCTTTCATGGTGGATATAGCCAAGATATGTCCTGAAATGCAGAAGTAGGTACTTCACGACTGCCACGGTCAGCAGGGTTGAGGCTTGTGGGAACATAGTGTCATTGTTCAGGCGTAGAGAAGACATGAATTTCTCTTCTGGTGGCATTCTTTAAGGATGCTTGGGTGTAAGAGCGTGGTATCTGGAGTTCTAATGCTTTTAGAGACTGTTTCCAGGATTCCCACCTTTGTTGTTTCTCCTTGGGTAAGGGGGTATCCCATTCTGAGTTTTCAGAAGTAAGTTGTCTCAGCAGTATCTTACCCTGAATGGTGAGATGTGTAATGAAACCTAAGGGATCATAAATGCTGTTTACTGTAGACAATACTCCTCGCTTTGTGAAGAGCTTGTCACAGGCTGATGCTTGTAGTGTGAAAGTGTCTTATTTAACATTCCAAAGCAATCAAAGACTGCGTTGTGTAACAGAAAGGTCAGGTCCTAGTTGGAATTTCTTCACACTGACAGCATGGTTATCAGAAGGAAAGGCTTTCATGACCTTGTTGCTGTTAGAGATGACGTTGTGAAGTCTGAGGTTTGCAGTGGCAAGCATGTTCTGGGTTCTAGTAAGAAGGTTAATAGTTTCTTCTTCATTGGGCAGAGATTTGAGTCCATCATCTACATAGAAATTCCTTTCGACGAACAGTTCGACGAACTGTTGCATCAGATCAAAAGTCTTTCTCACCCTCTTGACCTGTTTTCCTCAGTCCATATATTGCTACTGCAGGAGAAGGACTGTTACCAAAAACATGTACCTTCATTTGGTAGTCTATAACTTCATCGTTGACATCATTATTGTGGTACCATCTGAACCTGAGGAAGTTTCTGTAATCTTCACGGACGATGAAACAGTGGAACATCTGCTGAATGTCAGCCATAAGAGCAATTGGCTCTTGTCTGAAGCGAAGTAAAACTCCTATGAGATTGTTGTTCAGATAAGGCCCAGTGAGAAGATTGTCATTGAGGGAGACACCTTCATGACAAGCACTTGAGTCAAAGACCACCCTAATCTGCTCAGGCTTGCGAGGATGGTAGCCACCAAAGCATGGCAGATACCAACATTCTTCTCCTTCCATAAGAGGAGGTGCAGGCTCAGCATGATCGCTCTCAAACACCTTCTGCATAAAGTCCACAAAGTGCTTTTTCATCTCAGGCATCTGGTTCAAACTGCGATTTAAAGAAACAAACCAAGATTCTGCATGTACCCTGTTGTTTGGTAGTCTCTTTCTTTGGGTATGAAATGGTAGAGGTGCTACCCAACTGTTGGAATCATCTTGGTAGAACTCTTTACTCAAGAATTCTTTGTCTTCTATGGTAGCTGCCAACTCATTGTCTTTAGTGGTTACCTCAAACACTGTGATGCCGATGTTGACATCCCAGAGATTAAGTGTTTTCTTATTGTCTTGTATGAAGTGCTGTTGTGCACCTTTTTCAAACATTCTTTCTTCCACAATATATTTATGTGGTTGTTGTGCAGAACAAGTTGCTCGTCCATTTGACAGGATATGTGTTTGAAAGGAAGAGACTGAGTAGGACCTCCTGTCCTTGTCTAGGCAAACATTGCCTATGATGACCCATCCTAGATCCAGATGCTGAGCATAAGGTGCATTGTGTGGACCGTTGATTTGAAGACAAACTTTGTGCACCCTTAGGATGTCTCGACCAAGTAACAGCAGGATATCGGCACTTTCATCGAGGGCTGGTATTTGGTTCGCTATGTGCTTTAAGTGAGAATGGTGAAAAGCAGCTTCAGGATTAGGGATCTCCTCTTTGATGCTTGGAATCTGGTTGCACTCAGTGATAGTGGGCAAAGATATTTCCACATTGTCATTCAGAGGACCACCTACAAGACCACTGGCTATCCTACCTAAGACTTCTGTAGTGCCGGAACAAGTGCTCAGATAAGGCAGAGCATCTCCAGTTAGTTATGTTCAACAGTTCAAAAAACTACGTTCTTGCAGGAGATCTGTTACTCTGACCATCCAGAATAGTATACAGTCTTATGGCCTTTTCAGGTTGACCTTTGGGGTATACATGGACCAAGCATATCTTTACACAAGATTTGTCGCAGAATCCTTCTCTACAGACTTCTGTACATGTAGAGAACACTGGGGTGGTAGGTGCTGCTTGATTTGGGCGCTCCCCGCCTTGCTTTGCCTCAGGAAGATTGTTTGTGAAGGTAGTAGAGTTGTGTGAATATTGTTGAAGAGCTTGCACATGGTCATCATTGTCACACTCTATACATTTGATGATCGCTTTACAGTCCTTTGCAAAGTGTTCTGTGGTGGCACAGCATTTGTTGCAAACCCCAAATTTCTTCAAAAGTTCCTTACGTTCTTGGAGAGTTTTCTTTCTGAAGTCGATACATTTCTTAAGTGGATGTGGTTTGTTATGTATTAGACACTGGCGATTTGGGTCCTCAATTCTCTTATTTTGATCAGTCTTTTCAAGAACTGTTGCAGGTGCAGGTAGAACATTAGTCCTTTTCATTAACGCTGGACCTCTACGGTCTGTGTGCGACATACGTGTGTTCGTAGGTCTTGGAGACAGTGTACTGAGAGGGTTACAGTCCCCATATGAGAAACTTGGGTCATTCTTAGTGTCTGCAATTCTTTTGATGAGCTCGAGAAGTAGGAAAAAGGAGGAAAGGCAACTCTATGTTCTTCCTTATACTTTGATCCAAGCGCTGCCCATCTTTCTTTAATTCCATATGGTAGCTTGAGAACAATTGATTTGATTCCATGAGAGGTGTCAGCCTTAGTAAGCTGAAGCTCTAATAGAACATCGCTGAGTTCTTGAAACTTTAGATTGTCGCTAGCAGAAATCCTTGGGAAGCTTTGCAACCTTTTGAATAAAGCATTTTCAATGGCCTCTGGGCTGCCAAAGGTATGTTCAAGTCTGCTCCAAGCAGCATTAAGGCCTGCAACAGGGTTGTCAATATGAACTGCTTTGAGCCTCTTGATGCGTTCAGTAGACTGGGGACCTAGCCATCTGATAAGCAGATCCAATTCCTCTGTGGCATTGATGTCTAGGTCACTCATTGTGGCCTTAAAAGTGGATTTCCAGCCTCTGTAATTTTCAGGCTTGTCATCAAAGACCTGTCTTAACAAGTTCTCTCCGAAGCATGTATTTAGCAAACTGTGACATGTCCGTGTTTTCAGATTTTGGGTGCATGACTGCAGGTGGAACAGAGTTGGTTGTGACGGTTGGTGGATATTCATGGAGTGACTTGGGAACATATGTTGCTGCTAAGGCATTCAATGCCGCAGCTGGCTTAAAGTCCATTGGCATGTTGGTTTGTAGAGTAGTGCGTTTGCTAGGAGGTACTCTGTTGGTGCCAAAGTAAGGTGGACGGTCTGTTAAATACATACCAGTGTCTGCGGCTAGCTGAGATGTTGCAGTCTGATCTACTGGAGGATATAAGAGCAAATCATCTTGAGGTACAGTATGTGCAGAGAAGAGACTTTGATTGAGTACTTTGGCTGTTATGACAGGGAGTTGACATTCTGGAGAGGTGTGTAAAGAATCTGAGACATAAGATACAACTGAGTGTCTGGAACTGTTGTCTCTTTCATTTTCACTAGCGGCTTGTTCTAAGACCCTTAACCTTGCCATGGCTGTGGCATGCTCACATTGTTTTTCCAAAACTTCAATTTCTGCCTTATGGCATGTGGCTTCAGCTTCTATTTCTGCTTTTTTTTGGCGAAAGATGCCTGCATTTTAGAAGCATCAGCACGGGCTTTTATTAGTTGTTGACTAGTGAGTGTAGAAGACCTTGATTGTAGGGATTTGGAAGATCTTGAGGAGCATCTAATAGATGCACAGCGATAAGATCTGGATTCATGGAGCTGTGTTATTCTCACTTCTGCCTTTGTCTTTGTTCGCACCACTAAATTGTCTCTTTCAAGATAGAGCTCCTCAAAACTTATGAATTCTTCCAATGACCTTTGAGTGTTGTACTGCTTTAAATGAACAATATATTTAACACACAGTCTTTGAAAATTCTCATAAGCAACATTCAATTGCTGGATAGTGCCGTCTAGTTGTATTGGCTCATGAGATTGTTGGGAGAGAGCAGACATGCATTTAACAGTATTAGACCATAAGTCATTAATATTAGGCAGCAATTCTAACTTGTCAGCATTAAGATTTTCTTGCAATTTCCAAGTTGGATTTCTTAAGCGTTTTTCTCTTTTGTCTAAGTCCTGCTCTGGATAAGGCTCTGATTGTGGTTGTGTATTAGTTTACCCAGACTGTATATCACTTTTTTAAAACATCATGTTAGCAAGGAGAGGGGTTGATAGAAAGTTTACAGAGAAATGTATCGCTTTTTCTGTGGCTGAGTTCAGGTTTCCTAGGCAATGATTGCAGGAAGGTTTTCTTTTTCTTTCTTATAAGTTCACAGGCAAGCTATTTGATAATGCATACAGATACAGTGAATAAATGTGCAGTTGTAAAACATTTGCGTCAATAATTTGTCCTGACACTGATGAGTGTTATGCTGGGATTTACTTGGAGACATGTACAGACTTGTGTAGAGGTGGCTACACTCACTATAGCTGTTATATCCAGTATCCATGTAACATCTCACTGTGTATTCTAGCTAGCAAGGATTCTTATGAAGACATTTCACTGATCCTTTGACTAGCCAGGATCCTATGAAGCATTCCACTAATCTTTTGACTGTTCTGTCTCTCCAATCTAAGCATTGATAGTATGATCTCTGTAACTTACAGTTGTGATGAGATAGCGATAACTTCAACCTCAGTTGGATACCGCAGTCAGTGACTCAATCGATAAGACATCTTGCAGATCTTGTGAAGTTTATTCCATAAACTGAGAATCTTACAACAATGATCATTCGATAGGTCAAAAGATTGTAATGTTTCTGCTTCATGCGCTGAGGCTAGAGCTGCAATGCATTTCTGGGAAAGGGGGAGGGCTATCTATACAGAATTAACTAAACCAAAGGAAAGGGAGGAGCAGAAACAAAATATAGAAAACACTTAAAGGCATAAGACAGTCATGTGAAAAATGACAGTTAGTATCCAGTTATATTTTGTGTATCTAAGAAAGAATCCAGACCTTTTTTAAAGCAATCCACTGAGCTGTCCAGAACCAACTCTTGAGGAAGTCTATTCCACATTTTCACAGCTCTCACTGTGAAGAAACCTTTTTTCGTATTTGGAGATTAAATTTCTTTTCCACCAGACATAAAGAGTGCCCCCTTGTCCTCTGTGATGACCTCAAGGTGAATAACTCTACACCAAGTTCACTATATGAACCACTGATGTATTTATACATGTAGATCATATCCCCCCTTAATCTCATCAAGAGAGAATAAATTCAGTTCCTCTAATCTTTCTTCATTGTAATTGTGTATTGTAAAAACAATTACCACTAATGAAGTGTGTTCCATGTGTGGCTGCTGCTGTGTTTTTGGGAAACCTTTACATGCAGCAGTAGAGTAAGCACTGGTTTTGAAGCATATAGATCTGGCTGTAGTACACAGATTATATTAGGTTGCTCATTCAGCAACCCCTCAATTTAGATACTGCCTTGCATTCTTTTTACAGAAAACACAGCATTCTGTGATTGGCGTCAGGGAGATTGTGATGTTCATCCAAATCTCCTTCAATGACAGATTGCACTTTGTGAAAAGAATGCAAAGTCTTTTCTGAATGGAGGAGGTGCTGAGTGAATTATTATTATTATACAGTATTTATAAAGCGCCAATAGTTCGCTCAGCGCTGTACATTACAAAGGGGGACAGAACATGTGACAGAACAATACCAATACAATGCAAAACATGAGGGGATCGAGGGCCCTGCTCTTTCGAGCTTACAATCTAGGAGTGAATGACTAGCTATGATCTGTGTACTAAAGCTGAAACTGTAAGCCTCAGCACAGGACGAATGGTGGGGTGGTGGTTTGTCTGTGGGCTTGGTGGGCCTTAAAGTATAACTAAAGGTAAACCTTTTTGTTAGTTTTGGATATAATGCAGAGGGATTAGAATGCCTGTTAAGTTTTAAAGCCGTCTGTGTCCCCGTTAGGGGGATTAACCCTCTCTATTTGTTTTCTTTACCAATATCATTGAAAATGAAAGTAAAAGAATTTGAGGTTGTCCCCAGAAAAGTGATAAAGAGGAAAGCTTCCAATGGGAACACTAGTTCTGGTGACTTGGGGGTACCCAAGAATTTTCCTTAATTTTCAGGGATTTGCCCTCACTTCCTGTTTGGCTATGAGCAGAGGCGTCCCTAGGGTTGATGTCACCCAGTGCGGTAACACTTGGTGACACCCCCTCCGACGATCCCCGCAGAATGGATTGGATCTGCAGATTGAGCATAATGGATAGACTCCAATCCATTACCCTCAATCACCCTGGACAGATGTCAGTTTTACACCTATAGACGCCAGTTTTAAACAGGTATTTTCATATGGATTTATTAGAAACTGTACTCAGCAAATATAAGGCAACATCTAACAGGTGATATATTTTATAGGTAGTAATTAGGGTGTTGTGCAATGGTGGATTGTACAGTTTGGTGAGGTGGCCTCATAAAATAATTTGCTGATTTCCAGTTATGGCCAGGGGGGTGGGATGATGAGTGTAGCAACCACTACAGAGTGTGACTAATTAATGAATGCCACAGCTTTTATGCTAATATTGAAGTTCAAGGTCTGAGGTTGCCAATGCATGATTCTTTTTATTTTATTTTATTTATACCCAAATATTTTTTTATAGAAGCCTAACATGCAAACACTATACACTATGCTATTGTTTAATTTTAGTTTGTTACTTCAAAATCACAGGACATTAAAAAATGTCTCTAAAATATGAGAACCATGGAGTAAAAGGCAACATGGGCGTCACAAGGTTTTGTTCCAATTATTACTCTAAAACTGTTTACGTGAAACAGTGTGTTATGTACTCAGTGTCTTGAAGTTAGCACGTGCCATTGAAGCACAAAGCAATGTTTTGCTTACCTTTAGGAATACATATCTGAAATACCAACAGGGTAGCTGTCATATTTACTAATTAAATGTCATAGCTAGCACTCTAGGCGCAACCTTTTCAGACAGTGGTATCAGGAGTAAGTCTATTTAACTAATATGCACTTGTTCAAGAAATGAAGTTATGCAATTACCAATGAAATTATTTTAAGTCCTGTACACACGGGCCGAATATCGGCCAGTATTAGCTGGTTCAATAGAAATTGGTCAACATTTGTCCTGTGTACACCAGCCTGTCTGACAGAAGCTGACTGAACGACCGGCTTCTGATGAACGGGCAAGCTAGAAAAGTAGTAGCACTACCCCTTTAAGGGTTGCTTAGTAATTTTTGGGTTTCCTGTCAATCTGGACCTCCTTTTGAAAACTCAACCTCTGCTGACACCATCGTACTCTTATGGCTACAATAAACCACAACTGTAAAATGAACTCACACACAAGGTAGTATAAACTAATATGAAGTTTATATTGACATTGAATGTAACTTCGTCAAAAAGAGCAGAATACCATGTATATGCAGCAAAGATAATCACTCTTGTCAGTTCTGAGTAAAAGTAACAGCATTCATAGTGAAATACCCATAACTGGTCTCAGATCTGCTTTCAGAAATAATCCAACACCTCAAATCTGAGGAGACTATTGAATCCCCAGTGAGCAAGAACAACTGTCAAACAGGTAAGCTCATTGTGGGTCCTCAGAACTAGACAGCAGGGATTAAATTTGAAGTGAAGATATCTCTCATTTATAATTGACCAATGTCCCTTTAAGAATACTATAGAGTATTCTGCGTGCTTGTTGGGGCCCAGTTGATATAAAACTGTATTAAGGTGTAGATAATAGTTTTTCAAAACGGTAATGCAAAAATATTGAGGGGGAAAGGAAGGATTTAACACTTTTCCTTTTGCTGGTGGTGAATTAGTGCAGGGTCTGCTTCACAGCACTAGATAAAAGGCAGACTTGAAATAGTGGAGGGTAACAATTGGCATAGGTGTCTATGGACAAGGACAACTCACTCTGGATGTCAAAGGCCAAAGGTAACAGTAGTAGGGATCCCACTCTGCTGAAAAAGAGAACTTGTTGTTTCAGTTGGCACTACTGTATGTCCTGCTGTCAGCTTAGATCAGTGAACCTTTTAGAGACCGAGTGCCCAAACTGCAACCCAAAACCCACTTATTTATCGCAAAGTGCCAACACTGCAATTAAACTTGAATTCTGAGGTTTTAGTTTAGAAAAAAACAACCCATACATACACAACATACATCTTTTGTCTGAAAAGAAAAACACAATAACAGAGCTTCCACTGGCCACTATCACAAGGGGGCAAAGTTCCACTGGCCACCAGCACAAGGGGGCAAAGTTCCACTGGCCACCAGCACAAGGGGGTAAAGTTCCACTGACCTCCAGAACAAGGGGGCAAAGTTCCACTGACCATCAGCACAAGGGGGCAAAGTTCCACTGACCATCAGCACAAGCGGGCAAAGTTCCATTGACCATCAGCACAAGGGGACAAAGTTCCATTGACCATCAGCACAAGGGGGCAAAGTTCCATTGACCATCAGCACAAGGGGACAAACTTCTACTGACCATCAGCACAAGGGGGCAAAGTTCAACTAACCACCAGCACAAGTGGGTAAAGTTCCACTGACCTCCAGAACAAGGGGGCAAAGTTCCACTGACCACCAGCACAAGGGGGCAAAGTTCCATTGACCATCAGCACAAGGGGGGAAGTTCCACTTACCACCAGAACAAGAAGGCAAAGTTTCACTGACCACCAGAACAAGGGGAAAAGTTCCACTTACCACCAGCGCAAGGAGGCAAAGTTCCACTGACCACCAGCACAAGTGGGTAAAGTTCCACTGACCTTCAGAACAAGGGGGCAAAGTTCCACTGACCACCAGCACAAGGGGACAAAGTTCCCCTGACCATCAGCACAAGGGGGCAAAGTTCCATTGACTATCAGCACAAGGGGGCAAAGTTCCACTTACCACCAGCACAAGGGGGCAAAGTTTCACTGACCACCAGAACAAGGGGGCAAAGTTCCACTTCCCACCAGCACAAGGAGGCAAAGTTCCACTGACCACCAGCACGAGGGGGTAAAGTTCCACTGACCTCCAGAACAAGGGGGCAAAGTTCCACTGACCACCAGCACAAGGGGACAAAGTTCCACTGACCATCAGCACAAGGGGACAAAGTTCCATTGACCATCAGCACAAGGGGACAAAGTTCCATTGACCATCAGCACAAGGGGGCAAAGTTCCACTTACCACCAGAAAAGGAGGTAAAGTTTCACTGACCATCAGAACAAGGGGGCAAAGTTCCACTTACCACCAGCACAAGGGGGCAAAGTTCCACTGACCACCAGCACAAGCTAAAATCTTATGTTAATAAAAACAAATGTATTAAAAGTCACAGCCAGTCCAATATATACAGTTGTGGCCAAAATTATTCAACCCCCACTGAAATTGAGTGTTTTGGCCAGTTTGACATTGCTTTTGATCATTCAGTCATCTTGCTTACATTTACATTAAAGAGGCACTTGTAGGTCAGACAAATATAACATAACAGTTATAATGAAATAACCACAAATGTCTTTTCTGTGCTCACAGCATTATCAGTTTTATTCAACCCCCAAGTGACATTCAATCTTAGTACTTAGTACAGCATCCTTTTACAGTTATAACAGCTTTTAAACGTGAAGCATAGCTTGACACAAGTGTCTTGCAGCGATCTACGGGTATCTTCGCCCATTCTTCATGGGCAAAGGCCTCCAGTTCAGTCACATTCTTAGGCTTGCGCACTGCAACTGCTTTCTTTAAGTCCCACCAGAGGTTCTCAATCGGATTTAAGTCTGGTGACTGCGATGGCCACTCCAAAATGTTCCAGCCTTTCCTCTGCAACCATGCTCTAGTGGACTTGGAGGTATGCTTGGGATCATTGTCCTGTTGAAAGGTCCAACGTCTCCCAAGCCTCAGGTGTGTGACGGACTGCATCACGTTTCCATCCAATATCTCCTGGTACTGAAGAGAATTCATGGTACCTTGCACACGCTGAAGCTTCCCTGTACCTGCAGAAGCAAAACAGCCCCAAAGCATGATTGACCCTCCACCATGCTTCACAGTAGGCAAGGTGTTCTTTTCATCATAGGCCTTGTTCTTCCTCCTCCAAACATAGCGTTGATCCATGGGCCCAAACAGTTCTAATTTTGTTTCATCAGTCCACAGAACACTATCCCACAACTTTTGTGGTTTGTCCACATGGCTTTTGGCATACTGCAGTCGACTCTTCTTATTCTTTGGAGACAGCAAGGGGGTACGCCTGGGAGTTCTGGCACGGAGGCCTTCATTACGCAGTGTGCGTCTTATTGTCTGGGCTGAAACTTCTGTACCCACATCTGACAAATCTTTTCTCAGTTCCTCAGCAGTCACACGGGGACTTCTCTCCACTCTACGCTTCAGGTAGCGCACAGCAGTCGAAGTCAGCATCTTCTTTCTGCCACGACCAGGTAGCGTTTCAACAGTGCCCTTTGCCTTGAATTTGCGAATGATGCTTCCTAAGGTGTCTCTTGGTATGTTTAACATCTTTGCAATCTTCTTATAGCCATTGCCCTTCCTGTGAAGAGAAATCACCTCTTCTCTTGTCTTCCTGGACCATTCTCTTGCCTTCACCATGTTTGTAACCACACCAGTAAATGTCTAGAAGGAGCTGAGTATCACAGTCATTTTAAAGCTGCCTAATTGGTGCTTATTATGCTTGATTGCTGCTCGGTGACATCCACAGGTGTTTTCAATACCTGATGGAAAGCACCTGTATGAACCTCTGTTCTTCAGAGTGGTAGTCTTTAAGGGGTTGAATAATTGTGGCAATGAAGAAACCACATAAGAACCATTTACTACTGTATTACATAAACAATTGATGTCATTTTAGTTGCATTTGGGTAGTTACAACGTCCTTGTAGGATTTGATTCTGAATACAATTCCAAATGTACACTATAGTCCCTAAACCCCTTTACAGCATTGGGGGTTGAATAATTTTGGCCACAACTGTATATCCTTGGTAGCACGACCGGCCATGCAAAAGCTCAGACAATTCAAGGCTAATGAGTCGGGGGTCATGATGTCATTGCCTGGCACTGCTACTCCTTTCCAAGCATGTGCATGGCCCCTATTGCGCTGTTATCCGATGCTCGGCTGCTGGGGCAACTTAGCTTGCGTGTTGACAGACAGGGCTCTGTGTGCTTGCTGCGGCATGCGTGCCATAGGTTCGCCACCACTGGTCTAGGGGTTGTCTTTTTTGTAGTTTATTGCTTTAGGAACTTTAACAAGAGACGGGGTTAAAGCATGGAATACTCCAAAACGCTCAGCACTTAGAGATTAGAGGACAATCTTCTTCTAGAGCAGTGATGGTGAACCATTTTGAGCCTGAGTTCCCAAACTGCAACACAACCTTATCACTGACAGCACTGGGGGCGCACAGGGGGTGTGTTCTATGAGGACGTCCATGGAAGCCTTCCCAGAACTAGACAACTGCACTGTAGCCTACTTTCGGCTATAGCACGGTTGGGAAGCAGTTAATCTCACCTCTTCAGGGTTGGTATGGCTTCCAACCTGCCAGCTCATTCCCATCCATACTGAGCATGTTACCCCTGGCCCCAGAGTAGTGTGGGAGCCATTTACTTTCATCCACGCTAGACATGTCACCACTGGCCCTAGAGCAGCGTGGGAGCTGCTTCCTGTCATCCACGTCCATCCCCGGGTATGTCACACGTGACACCAGAGCCATGTGGGAGCCACTTCCTCTCATCCACGCCCATCCCCGGATATGTCACCCCTGACGCCATAGACGCGTGGGAGCCGCTTCCTCTCGTCCACACCCACCCTGGCCCCAGAGACATGTGGGAAATGTAGTTCAAAGGGGAGTGTGAACAATATCTGGATGGCCGGTCAGTGTGTGCTGTCCGTGCGTGCTCATCTTCCTCTTCTTCCTGGCGTGCCCACTGAGATGGTTCTCCGTACCAGCTCAGGCACGCGTGCCATGGGTTCACCATCACTGGCTTAGATGATGCGACTATAATGGAGATGTATCCCAACAGTGGCAGCTGGGAGAACTAGGCAGCAACCTGGGGCAACTATATGTAATGTTCACAGCTATATGCGGGTAGATAGCTGAGAGGATGAAACTGTCAGTGTTCTCTTAGTGGGTACTTGGGACTCTCTCACCTGATCACTGTGGTCAGATGACAGTGATCTGGCTTTTCCGGCAGATGGGGGTCCCACACAGACTCTTGATTCCAATCCAGCATTCCATCTGGTCTCTTGCTAACAGACTGGTTTGCTGGGCAACTTGGCAGGATGGGTGATCAGTAGGCTCTTTCCGCTCCTTTCTCCCTCTCCAACTCTTGCTCCCCATCCTAGTTCAGCATTTCAGCCATCAGCACACTTCCTCCTCTCTCCTGTGCTCTATTCCCCTCCCCTCCCCATCCAGTCTCCTGGGCTTTGATATTTATATGTCCCCATCTACACAATACCTCCCCTGGGAAATGCAGTCCCTGAGCTCCCTGTTCACCATTCAAGTCCTGCTGTTCAGCATACACATTCCATAGGGCTGTTTTGCCAAATGTGAATGACCCTAAATCTGATCGGCATACGATCATAATAATAATAATTTTAATTTATTTTCACATTTTTCTATTATTTTTTAATTTCCATTACATTTTTTTCTTTTTTTTTTTACAATTTTTTTTCAATACACTGTGACCAAAGCAATACAATGTTACCATAGTAACATTGAACTACTCTGGGCAAGTGATCAGGATTTTTTTTTTTTTTTACACATTATGATTGCTAATACCAATAAATTTCATTGATATTTGCCATCATTGTTACTGAATGAAATGGATTCATTCAGTCTTTTGCTGTGGTTAGATGTGATTGGGCAAAACTCATCAAATGATACAGATGGGCTGTGATTTGCCTTGTTTGTACCATGTGACTGCTTTGACCAATCACAGCTAACAACACAATTGTATACAATGAATGGCATGACAGGAAGCCATCCTTTGTATGCAATTGACATGTGATCTGCTGTGATTGGTCACAGTGGTCACATGACACTGGCAATGGGCCGGTGTAGTGATATGTCATTGGCTGTGTCCCATGGACACAGCCGGTGACAGATCGAGCTGCTGCACAGTGCCGCGGCCACGTGAGTAGCTCCTTTTGACAGGACATCATATGACGCCCAGTCACAAGAAGGAGTGTCCCAACCGGATGTCAATGTGCTATAGACCAGGCGGAAAGGTGTTAAATGCTTTTGTTCATTTCTGTTTGCTTTGCCTTCAGCCCTGTATACACATTTAGAATATCGGATGTATGATCGTCCGTTTTTTTCCTGCATGTTATTCTTATATTAAAAGTGAAGAGGTTACTAAAGGTACAAAAATTCTTTAACGACGGAATAAACATTCAGAAAAATTGAATGTGTTGTATTTTCGGACTACTGTACTGGTTAAAAGATAATCGTCCGATCTGGTAACATATAATAAAAGTTTTCGTGCTTATCCCTT
The DNA here is from genome assembly GCF_062004578.1 of Staurois parvus. NCBI lineage: Eukaryota > Metazoa > Chordata > Amphibia > Anura > Ranidae > Staurois > Staurois parvus. The sequence continues at coordinate 129,492 of NW_028318718.1, read as the reverse complement.
CTATTTTTTTCAGGTGATTGCTGTGTACTAACAATCAGATTATCATACGATCAGTTTAAAAGCTGCATTTTTCGTACGATATTCTGATCATGTATACGGGGCTATAAAGTGTCTAATTATCTGGTGTTCCACTCAGCCCATCTTGGATGTGATCCCAGGGTTTGGCTGACTGACACCTACAAATCCATTGCTTGCTTTAATCAATAGGGAAGTCTGCTGTGTTCAGTTATGTGGTGTCTATGGTTCATTTAAAGGGGTATACAACATGTCAGAACCTAGAGTGTCAGAAGGGCTGGGAAGTTCCCAGGGTCAGGGCAGCACAAGAGGACAAGTAATATCCAGCGGCCCTTACAGAGGTAGCGCTACACCAGTTACAACTGAGTTTTAACCCTAAGGCCATGTTCACACAAGCGTACTACAGCATATCCCTGTGCAATTGAGTTTTCTCTATGTTTCAGTTGGATTCAATGCAGTATTTATACTGTTATGAGTACATATGTTGCGGAATAAATATTTTTTTTTATTCAATACACATATTCAATCCAAGGGTGCACTATGATTGCTATTCTCTTTTATTTTAGCTTGATTCACATTGGAACCAGCAAGGTGAGGTCTCTTATTGGGACCATATGTGGAAATGGCTGCAAAGAGCCGGAGGCTGATCCTCAGAAGAATATTCACCTAAGTACCCTATGACCTTTTTCTTTTAGGGCTAATATTAATATCCACTTAGAGGTGGATATTTGCAGTATTGGGGTTTGGAGGACCTATACAAGCAGGAGTATGTTGAGTTTGGAGGACTGATCACATTGGGGTTTATTTATTAAAGCTGGAGATTGCAAAATCAGGTGCAACTCTGCACAGAAACCAATCAGCTTTCAGGTTTTATTGCCAAAGTTTAATTGAACAAGCTGAGGTTAGAAGTTGATTGGCTACCATGCACAGGTGCAGCAGATTTTCAGTGCATCAGCTTTAGTAAATCCCCCCCATTGCATGGACACTTGGAAGTGAATTAGTGTTTGGCATCACAGATCACAGTATACTGTATAGAATGAACTTATATTTTTCACATGTATGATTATCATATGTTGTATGATTATTACAATCGGTTGCAAGCATTTGTGCACTAATGGTATGCTATTTTTGAAATTAGCATTTTCAATGCATATTTGATTTATTGATTTTTAAAGGAACAGCATACCATTTTTTTCTATACATTACATGTTTATTTTTAGGTGAATGAGTACACTGATTTGATGGAAGCTGCAGTTCAAATGTATATAACAGCAGACTATTGTGTATATATAAAGTTATTTTTTGTTTGGATATCACAATTTTCAGTAGTCATATTACGTTTTGTGTGTGGTTTTAGACACATAGCAGCACATGTGTTTTTCTTTTTTTTATATTTCACATTGAATAATGGTGGATGTAAGACATTGGGTGCCATTCACTTTGATAAATTGCGTTTATTTGGCAGCAATTGATCAAAATGAGAAAGGGGTTAGGGCATCAGATACCCAAAGAAAAGTTCTGCACAGATGCCAGCCTCGACTTCCAGCTTAACATAATGAGTGCTGATGTTGATTTTGTACAATCTGAAATTTATGAATATTTGCAGAGACACTCCCTGATAGCAGACAGAAGTAAGCAATTAGGCTGGAATTAGGCAAATCAAGGAAAAAGGCATTATCTATCAATTAAGCACCAAGCAGATACTGCCAGGCAGTACTAAATTTGGTGACACACTCCTGCTTAAGTCAGGATGACTACACTCCTAATCAGTTAAATTCAAGGCTACTCTTACAGCTTAAAGTCCCAAACCTTTGGGTAATGTTGGAGTGTACTTCTAAGCACTACCATACATTATTATTGGCCTACTATTATGATGGGCTGCCTGTCAATAGGAATGTGTTGGCAAACATGAGCATTAGCAGAGAGTGTTAATGCTTTTCCTGAAATAACAGTCTGGTGAATAGTGGGTTTGGTAGGTTACTCACCTCTAAATATCAGAATTTTTTTTTACCTGTAGCAGTTTTGTTTTTGTTTTTTTCCTCCATGACAGAATCTCCCTAAATGTATTCAACAGTTGCGAAGGAAGTCTTCATGAGTTCAGTGCACTGCAACTATTATTTATAAGCAATACAACAGATTCCTTCTGAATCATTTTAAGGGCCGAATCAATTGCATTGTAAATGACTTCACGTCTTTGCAACTGGGAATGATTTTTCGGAGCCTGTATCCTAACTAACAGACCACCATGCAACCAGCAGAGTCCTAGTATTCAGGGTACAGTGTTGTCAGTGTTGTTCTGGAATTGAACAAAGCACATGTGTAGGCATCTGGGAATACCTGCTATATCATCCAGTAGTCAGTTTCATGCATGACCTAATCCCCTAAGCAAATCTTCATTTTACCAATATAACCAATATAAATATATCCATATACACATTGCTGTCAATGAGCAAGCCACCAAGATGATACAATATAAATATATTTATTTGATGCAGGAATTAAAAATCAGAATATACAGTATATGCAGATTTTCAATACTTAAATTAAAGTTGATTTTCAGAGAATAGATCCTGAGCACTTGGCATGGGTAGCTTCTAAAAAAAATAGGGATTGTGTGGTCTCTGATGGATACTAAGAATATATTCAAATGACCTCATGTGGGTAGCCGTAAAGTCAAAAAAACCATATCAAAACCCTGTTAACTATGTATTGTCATCAGTATGGCAGAGAGAAATAAATAACTTTTAGTCCCTCAGAAAACAGCTTTAATTACAAGTAAATCCCAAGACCATTTTTATTTATAGCCCACTCAGCAGCAGGATTCTCCTCAGAAGAACTTCATGGAGAGAAAGACAAGAAGAGAGCTGGTCAGCAGAGCCCAGGACACAGCTAAAAAGAAAGTAAGAGAGGTTAGATAAAATAGAAATAACCTTAGAAATGTGCTTTTTTAATATAATTTAGGTTTTTGGGCAGCCATCAAGTGCCAATAACAGTCCAACGGTCAATGTTTAAAGTACATCTCTAGCTATGACGAGGCTGTCACTAGCTCTGAGGAAAGGGACTTGTCCCTGAAACGCGTCAGCTAGCCGACCACACTGATAGTCGGACACACCGCCATTGTTATGGCCATCTCTACCTCTCCACTTAACTTTACATATATGCTATGTTTGTGAGTATATTTTAATCCTTTATACTTATTAATAAACCTTGGATAATGCACTAGGGGTTTGCCCCTCCTGTTTGCTCTTTTCCAGTTGTTGATTCCCCTATCTGAGGAGGGCAGCATCTCTGAAAGGCTATCCATAGGCTACCTTTGTCCTGGTTCCCCTGGCCTTCCTTTGGAATTTGATCCCTGGAGCACTGCAGAGTACATACTGTTATCTGGTTTAAGTGTTAGGAGAGGTTAAGTGTTAAAGATTGCTTGTAGCTTAAGTTTTAGGTATTGGGTGATAAAGACTTTGAGCATTATGGTGGGCCTAAGGGTCTTGTCACATCGGCTGGCTGGTAAAACCTTGCTTGTGAAAGGATCGCAAGAGACCGCTTACCTGTTTTTGCCTCTACGCTAACCACTGCCTCCTTGCTAGTGACAAAAATTTGTCAGTGTTTCAGGCCTGTGAGGGATCAATTCCATAGAGGTAAATGGAAGTCTCTCTTGGATAATTCTGTGTCCGGCGATGTGTCGTGATCAGTGAAATTTCTTAGGTGATATAGCCTTAAGGGTTATGTGAAAGTAAGGATATGCTGGTACTGGATTTTTCTCATTTTATTGGCAGTGTACATTACAGACATTGAGGTTAATTTACTAAAGGTAAATAATGCGTTCACTGCAAATGCACGGCAAGCAGGGGCGGACTGACCATTTGGAAACTCAGGCACTGCCTGAGGGCCGGGGTCAGTAGGGGGCCCCATGAGATGCCCCTGGTACCTTTTTCATAGGCTTTTTTGGGTTTGGGCAAGGACACAGGGGCCCTATGATCCCCTATTGTCCGGGAGCCCTGTGAGTTGTCAATCCCCCCCTGACGGCAAGTGCAATGAAAGTGCAGTTGCTCTAAATCTTAGGGGAAGCTCTGAAATTAGGTGACACTTTGCTGATTTCTATTATCCAAAATGCTGTTTTTTATTTTCCTTGCGTGTGATTGAATATTCCTTTCAAAGTGAAGCTTTACTTCATTTACTATGCTCTGGAACAACTGGACTTGCAGCCCACATGGAAGAAAAATATATTTGAAATATATTCTTCCCAAATATATTAACATATATTTGAAATACTACAATTTTGGCCGTATTCGATATATATAGATATATATATCTATATCTATATATATATATATTCTGCATGTTGAAATGCGTTTTTTATATATTACAAAATATATGAAAAATATTTTTAAATATATATATATATATTTTGAATATATTCATTAGACTTTTTTTAACATATAAAAAAGTCATTTTAACATATATTTTTACATATTTTGTAAATGCATTCCAAAAATGTAGATTCAATTTATTTTTAAAGACACATAGTATATTTGAAAATATATTTATTTTTTTAAATATATTGAATACGGCCAAAATTGTAGTATTTCAAATATATGTCAATGTATTTGGGAAGAATATTTTTTAAAATATATTTCAAATACATTTTTCTTCCATGTGGGAGTGCACAGTATATTTGCCTTTAGTAAATCAACCCCATTGGGTTCTTAGGGCTAAAATATGATAAATCCCCCTTTCTGCCACACAAGTGTTGGGGAAACAATCTGCTGGCAAGAAAAGCTGCATGTGTGATGGGGTAGGGCTATACCCATTTATTTGTATCTTAAACTAATGCATCAGTGGCTTCCCTCTACTTGCATGTACAGTCATCTGTCTGACATCTCTCTGACATTTCACTTCTCCAGTGTCACTCCTGTGATCCTGACATGAACCCCATTGAAATCATGCAGCAGTCTGCACATCAATCAGCAATTTGCTTGCTGTGATTTTCATTTAAAGTGTTACTAAACCCAGGACCCTGCATTCACTATATCTGGTCTCCCACAGTACACAGAACATGGAAATGCAATTATTTAGTAAATATAAACTGTTATATACCTTTTCACAAAATACCTTTTCACATCAGCAGTGAGAGCAGTCTTGTGACTTCTATTAGTGTTCAGCAGAGCACTGGTTAAAGCTTTTAGGATGAGTTTTCTTCTTCTCTAGGAGAATGCAGAACCCCTGACCTCTGTCTGGACAGTGCTGATTGGCCCTGATCACATGCACTCTCCCAAGGGAAAAAAAAAAAAAACCTCTCTAGCAATACACACCAAACTGAGCATGTGCAGAGTGTCTCCACACAATATGTCTTATCAGGAGATAATAGGGGGACACAGGAAGAAGGGGAGAATTAGAGAAGTCGGGATCAAACAGCCTTTTTACACAATGCAGAGGATTAACCCCTTAGGTTCCATGGTGAGTATATCAAGCATGCTTTACTGCATATACAGACTGATTTTACTGTTGTGGGTTTAGTAACACTTTAAATAAACCTCCAACAAGAGCTCTCATGTAACCTTAGCATTAACCCTGCATTTTATAATGTACACAAGATTCGAAAAATATAGTATGGAATGCTGAGCATCATGTTGCTTCTCTTACCTGTGCTGGATGCAGAACTTCCTAAACCATCTGAAAGTAAAATAATATATTCAATTAGTGCAGGTCAGCTAATTTAAAAAAATCTAACAACCATATAGGTAACAATAGTTATGAAACAAACAGTAAGTGAACAGTAAATAGATAGTGAGGGAGAATTAGAAAGGATTAGTTAGAGATCACTGAATCAGAATGTGAGACACGTAAAATGAGGAGGAACATACCTTCGAAGTTGAGTGGAAGTTGTATTGTGCCTAGTTCAGTATCAGCAGCACGAGCAGCATTACACTGTAATAGAGATGTGCAATATGTTATGATCCATATACTCACACCATAGAAAACAATAAGACCAGATGGTAAGGTTATAAGTGTGTTAAATAGAATGTTTAGTGGATTTGACATGGGTATAGAAAGGTCTCCTTACCCCTGTGCAGGTTGAGTTTTTGTTACACAGTCGAACAGTGCAGGTGAGATAGACTAATGGCTGTCCTTGAAATGCAAATGAGCTAAAGTAGAATCTGGATTCAAGAGAAGCTCCATTGTCCTTAACCTGTGCAGCGATTCCCTGGTTGGCAGAACACCTGTGAGTTGACATAACATTGTTAATAATTGGATAGGGATTTCTTGTTCAAATTCGTTCATCCGCAGTCAATGATCTCTAATATTGTCTACACACAGTTGAATTTTGGTTATACAGCCACGTAGTGTGATGGCCTACCTAAGCAATCCATTCAAATAATACACATTTAGACTCTCACACTATACAGTTCTTGGTAATTTTTTTTAATTAGAAAAATGAGCTCTAAATTAAAATCCTATGTTGCATGGCCAGCATAAAAGGATTATTGAATATCCCAATTTAACATAATGAAACAACATGCCAGGGTTGCTATGAACTCTCTTTGTTCCACATACTATGTGGTCTGCATTACCTGTGGAAATTGTATTTCGGAGAAGCTATATTATGCCCTCACAATGCATCTCCAGTAGACTTGGGTGTGTATGGCCTATTAGTTTTAATTCTCAAAAAATTGTAATCAATAATCATAACACTAGATATGTGAAAAAATTGCTTCAGATTTGAACATACCAAAAATAATATGTTCACTCTTTGGAAGTTAAAGCTTTACATAAAGAGAGACACATTCATGCAGTCCTGAATTCATTAATAAATCTTTAATTGTATACTTGCAAAGGCAAGCATTATAGATATCTGAATTTGACTTGAAATCAGTCTCCGCTGTCACTATACATCAAAGCTCAAACTAGGGGAGGGAGAAGCAGCACAAGGAGACAATTAGTGTGCTGCAGTGTAAGGAGCATGCTGATATGAGGACAGGGCAGAGTCGCAGAGAGATGAATGTGTCACCTTGCTGCTTCTTCTTTCACTGTACAGTGCCAGGTTAGGATAGGCACAAGACCAGTAAATGCTACTTGAAGTGGTATTAAAACCAAAACCAGAATTGTTAATATATTGCAGCTTACCAATCTTTAGATGTGGTGGCTGCATTTTTTAGGCCTCTTTATTATTTTGTTTTCACCTAATGATCTGGCCAATAACACACATACTGTTTTAGAGTGCCCCCACTCTGGACAAAGGCTCACAGAGACACCTTTGGAATTCAGCACTGGTTTCAGGGGGGAGGAGAGTGTTAGATGTACTGGCAGATTTAGATACACTAACAAATTGAAGCAAAACTCCAGTACACAGCAGTTACATCAACAGTGTTGTTCCTTGTGGGATAAAGGTTTCACATAAATAAGCAGAAGATGACATTGAAAGCACCCCTGTCAGTAGTAAATGATTTGTCTCAGCCCTCTAACTGCTATGCCTGAAGGACAGACTTACTAGCTGGATCACCAGGTGAAAATAAAAGAAAGAAAACCTTAAAAAGAAAACAAATGCAGTCACCACATCTAAGACTTATACTGCATTATAATAACATTTTGCTTTTAGACTTAATACTGCCTTAAATGCAGCATAGAAAAATCAGGTCTTTTGCTCTTCCCAACAGTTGTGTTCTGAGATGTATAAATTACAGAACTGCATGGACACAGATACAAATCTTTTGGCAGATAAAACAGAACTGGATGGACACAGATACAAATATTCTGGCAGATAAACCAGCTAATTTATATGTATTTCCATTGTGTAGCTGGCTGTTTGCCTGGAGTTTTACTTTCACACAAACAGAAATGATTTATAAAAATAGTAAAAACGTACCCTCCACTTAAAATGGATATCTTGTTGACATTGTTAACATTATTATCAGGAGTGGCAATGCAGCTCTCTGTTCTTAGAACAAATGTTTTGGCATCTCCAGCATTTGCAAGTATTCCTATATAGACATTTGATCCAACAGTTACAGTGTCAGTGCTTTGTATTGGTTGAGTATATTGTGCATCCCAGTAAGCCGCCATCGTAGTGGTCACGGAGCCAACCCCGCTTGCCGTGAGGTTGACAGTGCTACCAGACAAAAAAAGGAAGGAAGAAAAATTAAAATGTATATACAGTGTATATAAGGGAGAGGCCAAAATATTTTAGACCTTTTCTGTGAAATGTTAGCATTTGTTAGTTATAAAGGTATTCTTACTTCGAGGAAACATTAAAACCTCCCATGCTTGTCTGCATTGTCGAGTTGTAGGAACAGGTAAAGGTGATGTTTAGAGGATTTGCTCTAATTGTAGTTGTGTTTGGAATTCCAAGATAAAGGGAATTTGAATAGTAAATGAAAGAGTTGTTAGTCTGAAAAACAAAAATTGTTGAAAATATGTTTGGATCCTTTTTTTGGCAGATGGAAAGATCAACAAACGTTCTAACATCAGATATTCAGTTATAGTAGACTACTGTAGGTGCATGAAATGTAGGACCATGAAATTCAAGGCACATCTAAATATTCTGTGGATGCATGGGCACCATTTGCATTGTGTTTCTCTTTGGTGAAGTGTCCAATGTGTAACATACTTTCTAGTAAATGCACAATAACACAAGTGTAGGTCAACCAATGCCCAGGTGACCTACAGTAACCTGCTCTGAGCTTGGACACACAGAGCCCCTGTAAAGCAGAACTTACACTGGTTAAGTACAGTCCCTGCTAATCCAAATATTGGGTGTATGTATAATAAACGCTCACTTGGCCAAGTCATAAAACACCATGTTTTGAATGTGAATATAGGCAATGGCTACCTATGTTGTCAATTCCGATTGTAGCTTTCCTTCATTCAACCAGTCATTGTATCTGAATGTTGGCATACTAGGTTTAAAATGAACTAACCTTGTGTGATTATTGATCTGTGCTGAAAATGTATTTTCAGTATGCTAGCACATAGTTATAAACAGATCTCTACAGACATACTTACAGTCATGACATTCCCACACCATCCTGTCTGGGGTAAAGTCTGGATTGTTATCATAGTCTGGTTGTTGATGGTCTGTGGGTAGGTGTTAGTGCAGGTGTCTGAGCTGTTGCTTAAACGGAGACTAGTGGAATCATATCCAACTGAATCCAATAAGCATTTATTAAAGGAAACTGTTATGATATTTGATCCACAATATACTGTTGAAGACACAGATGATGAGTCTAAAAAAAGGCAGAAAATAAAAGAAGGCTCACTGTTACAGATGCAAATTTAGTGTGTTTACGTCAATGATATCATATTATTCCTGCAATTAATTACCCAACTTTAGCAAACCTTTTAGGGAAATGCATTGTAGCTTTTGTATAGTAAGCCATAAGGGGTTATTTACTAAAACTGGAGTGTGCAAAATCTGGTGCAGCTCTGCACAGAAACCAATCGGCTTCCAGGTTTTATTGTCAAAGCTTAATTGAACAAGCTGAAGTTAGAAGCTGATTGGCTACCATGCAGAGCTACATCAGATTTTGAGTGCTCCAGTTTTAGTAAATCACCCCCTAGTGTAAACTGCAAGTTGTTGTAATCATCAAAGCTGAAATCTTGGCAAACATCTAAATACGCAGATGAACTACATATAAGGGGGGGGGGGGGCTTTACTTGCAAAAGATATGCATCCAGTGTTGAGATTTACACAGCCCTACCAGACAGCTCAGCCAAGCGGATGGCACCACTTCCTCTGTTACACTTAAAGTTTATCTTTTTATTTACTTTTGAATAATGTAGAGGAATGAGTAAAACAACTGTAATTCCTATTTGACATCTTTATTTTGTTGGCGAGATTAAACTTCCATTCCTTAGACACAACAAGAAGTAAAAGAAAATCTCTCAAAAATAAGTTGTCACAAAAAGAAGACTTTGATCTTTGACTTTGGTAGATTTCCCTTTTTTTTTTTGTTTTGGTGACAATTCAAAATTTTGGATTTTTAACTCACATTTAGAAAACGCGATTCTCCCCAGTGGGGACCCAGACAACAATAAAAATCTTACAGTATTTTACCTATTAAAAAAATTATAGTGGTTTTAGTCTTCCCATACTTAAATCAGAAATTTACCCATAACAACGTGTTTAAAAAAAATGTTCTTTAGCAATATTTATAATTATACTACCAAAATTAGTGTGTTCTGTAAATTGCCTCCAGCATTGTTCCTGTTTCTGATTGCTGAAGGCTGCCATTTTGTTGAAGCCCAGAGCCCCTGAGCATCAGTAAATATTAAGACTGTCAGCAGATCTGCCTCTACATTATAGGCACTGTGCCAAAAAATAGAGAGCAACTAAGCAGGAGCAGAGTGGAGTGAGACGGTGTATTACTGGATTTTAAACAGTATAGGCACCTATTTTTAGTCTTTTACATAGCTATACTTGTAAAGGGGGCCAGCATGAAGTGATCTAGCAGGACTTAATTTTCTGACGACAGTTCCTCTTTAAGCAATACATTTGAGATAGCATCCTGCCCATTTGCCATCAGAACATTGATGAAGCCATCTTTCCTTCTATTAGCATTTTCCTTAGCACAATTCCATGCAACACACCTGACTGGCTCCCAATGCACCCTCCCTCAGTTTAAGTGCTGCTGTACATGAGATTGTAAAAGGATGAAGCCAAGTCAAATTCAGGTATTCAGTTTTTTAATATTAATGATCATTTAGCTGCATTAATTTGTGTCTACTACATCTACCTAAAGTTCAGCAAGAGGGGACTCTGATGAGCACTCTTGGATGCATTGGGAGGGTTTTGATGGGCACTCCTGGATGTAAGGGGGGACTCTGATGCGCACTCCTTAAAGTAAAGGGGAGGCATTCTGATGGCCAGTCATTAAATGTAAGGGGGTACCTAGTCATTCCTTTAAAATGACTTCATTTCTAAAACTGATTTTTTTTTCAGCCCACGGATATTTGTAAATAATACAAAGTGACCCATATAAAGGTTGGAGGTCCCTGGCCTAGAATAAGAAATTTGAAAAACAAAATACTTGAACTCTTGGGACTATCAAACCCATTAGGAAGCGAAGTCTCACTAAAACAGATTATTATTCTCAAAATCAAGTTTTTGAATTCAGTATGTAATGAAACAGACACTGTGCAATATAAATAGCTATAAAATAAGCTTTCTTATTAAGGAAGTCCATTTATACAGTTTTATATACAGCAGTTTGCAGATTTTACGTGCATTGAAACAAAACACACAGATGCTACCAGGAAAGGCAAAATATAAACAGGTTACACTTCAGCTTTTATTAAACATTGTAGGTCCATTGTTGAACACAAAGTAATCAAATAAATAGACTAATTTTAGCTGGAGGTCAGTATAACATATTTCAGCTTTTAAAGCAGCAATGTACTTCACAAGTGATCACAGCCTGTAAAAAGCTGAACACAATTATCCAATTAACAATAACAGTTATTATATCATATTTTACATATCTGGTACTTACTCATGTTACTGTAGAGTGCACTATTACAGCCGCAAGTGGCTTTCGAGTTGACATTTGTGCAAATCTGATCATTGGTACAAGCAGGGTTGCAGAGCAGAGTGTCTGTATAAGGTAAAAAAAAAAAGAAGTTGTCAAAATGACTACAAGTAGGACTTATTCAGATTCCTATAGTTGATTCTACTGAGACGACACCCAAAAAAGACAAAATAAATTTAATAACTCAAGTTACCTGTACAGCAGTTGTCTGATGGTGACCAGTAATAGCCTGTAGGGCAGCAAATATTATTGGCCACGCTGGCGCATTCATTTCTCGGAGCACAGGTCGTAGTGGTATCACTATTACATAAACATCCATTGTCTATTGTACAAAATCCACCACCACAGGAAGAACACAGGATTGTATCTGAAGGTGATGTATAATCTGTAAAGAATAATAAAAGCAGCAGGGGTGAACTACTTTAGAATCAATATTCTACAGATAATAGTTTTGTGATCTCCTTTGTATCACCTATAACTGTTATTGGTGCAGGAAGTAAAGGGGAGATCCACAATGGAGACCCAAAAACCATTAAAACCCTTGACATATGTTCTAAACTTTCCTCAGTCTACTAAAAAACATTATTTTGCTTCATTTGGTCTTTAAAGCTATCCTAAAGTAAAAAATTAGCTTTAGGGTAGGTTCATACTGGTGTCAGTGTGAATTTGTTCATGCACCTCAATGCACTTTCATTTTTCAGTGTACCACAATGCATGGTGATATATGTGTTGTGATGCTCTGAGTTAAAAAAAAAAAAAAAAAAAGACTGAAGCTTTTTGGCATGTTTTAGTATGTTAGGCAGCCCATTGAAATAAATGGCTGGCTTTACACAAGGCAAGTTAATGCATTTCAAAAATATAAACCCAGCCTAAGTTTATGTCTGTATGTGAGAGTCTCTATAGGGGTACAGAAAGTGTATTTTGTGGGTAAAAGGATGAGTGTATATAGTGAATAGGCTCATCTTTTATTTAACCATGCCTCGTTAGCACACTGCTTAGTGCATTATGGACCATAGCTTTTCTTTATTTGATGTGCCCAGGGGGGCTACAGTCTGTATTACTACCACACTACACTATTACGCTTACTATCTACTTTTACGTTTTCCAACTAAGCATTTCTTAATAACTTATGTCTGTATTCAGTATAACATGCGATTCAAGATCAGGGATTTAGCTCCCCCTCAAGTACCAATGAAATAAAAATAACCAGAGCCATTTCTTGGTGAGGCCAGTATGGAGGGAATGTTATGTTTCATCTATATGTTAACATGTAGTTTAAATAATTTTCTGACTGGTTACCTATATATCTATTCTGGGTATAAAGGTATTGGATATATGGAAATTAATACTTACTGTAGCATGCGTAAGCATCTCCTATAGGGAAGAAAAAAATAAGAGATCAGTACAACATTTATACAATATGTTTTTATAAGCATTATTGTAGATGGTTAAAAGTTTATCTACATCTGTTTTTTTTATTAAACTATTAGATGGACCATGTTTGTAATGACCACAGCTATCATCATAAATCATTGCAACTTTAACTCCAAAGATAATAAGATAATGGGGTTTAGTGCTCTTTAAAAATCATTTATAGGTTTACCTAATTTAGGAATTGTTGAATGTCCCATTTAGCACGCCTATGCTCTGACAACCAGAGGGATATTTTTTTGAGAAAACCTATGTATCACTATGGTGTCCGTTTATGACACAGAGAATAGCTTCGATTCAGAGGATCACAGCTATTCTCAGGTCATTCACAGTTTGTGACACTCAGGAGAACATGTTCAGCCATTCACTGGAGATCTGTGTTCTCCCTCCAGATTCTCCAGCCCAGAGCTGGAGAATCGGAGGGACCGCAAACTAAGCAGCGATAATTTACCTCTGCTTAGTAAACTGATCTTTTACTGTAATCTCGTGAGATTATAGTAAATCAGCCGTTTTCCAGCATTTGGAGACTGTTCTCCAGCGTTTGGAGACCGTTCTCCCTTTGTTCGGAAAACTGCTTCATAAACTGTATTCACAGGAGAACTGTGTTCTCCGAGAATGCCGGAGAACTGCGCAGCGATCATTTATCGCTGGTTCATAAACGGACACCTATATGTATATATCCAGCTTATACCTTGTGATGTGATTAGAGAATAAGTCTAGAGAATTTCATACAATTGCTTTCAGAAATTTTCAAGCATGCTCTAGTGGTACCAGATCAAAAAAGAGAAAGAAACTAAGGGGTTGATTTACTAAACCTGAAGCGTGCAAAATCTTTTGCAGCTCTGCATAGAAACCAATCAGCTTCCAATTTTATTGTCAAACCTTAATCGAACAAGCTGAAAGTAGAAGCTGATTGGCTGCCATGCACATCTGCACCGGATTCTGAGTGCTCTTGCTTTAGTAAATCTCCTGCTAAGTGAGAGAAAGGCATTGGATAGGAAAGGCAGTCTCTATCCACGTATGCCCAAGTATAGACAGGTAAAATGTGCTTTGCTTGGTGTAATATGCATCTTCTATATAAATATAGGTATCAAATGAATGATTATGCATTTGACATTCTATTCTTCTCTCAAAATGACTAATTCCATTACTGATACAGTAAAGATGATACTCTGATTTTGTGTAACCCCAAATAATATACTTATATACTTACTCTTTAGATAATATCTTTAGATAAATGAAGTCTACAATATTACTTATTTGTAATACATATATGTATGTGTGAATAAATATATATATATATATATATATATATATATATATATATATATATATATATATATATATATATCTTCAGAAAAGTTTAGATAATATAATTTGAAGCTATTGTCTAAACCTGACATAACAAAGGTAAGCAAATAAGCCCTGCCTCATTTAAGTATGTAAGTAGTCTGTTTTTTTCTAAAGATTATTCTATAATAATACACTGAAAACTATAGAAAAATGTTAAGTACCTTTTGATAATTGGACATTTTCTATACCTTTAGCAGTGATTTGCTTAGGATTAAAGCTGATCTACCAAGTATTGCACCTGTGCAGGGTGTGGTAGTGTAAGACTAAGACCAATACAGTAGTTTTGTATAGATCACTGCTCATCAAAAGAAGGCATTGTGATTGCTGACATCATCATATCAGTCTGTACTCAGTGACACAGTGGATTGTTGTTTATATCTCATAATTATTTGGCCAAAATGCAGAGCTACACTTTCCAATCTCTTTCAAATCTATTGCTTTGTGTTTTGTTGCTTTTCTTGTTTTTTTTTCTTGTTCCATTTCACACATTGCCTAAAGTTTTCTTCTATTTTAAAACACAAAATAATTATAATTTAAATTTGAGTTGTTAATTCAACTTGTATGCAATTTAGAGAAAGTGAAAGATTTACTTATTTGAGTTATAGAAATAATTCACTAGATTTAACACAAAGTGGAGTTTATTTACTTAAGCTGGAGAGTGCAATATCAGATTCGCTTCTGCATAGAAACCAGTTTATAACCTTGGCTTTTTCAATTAAGCTTTGGCAATAGAACCTGGACACTGATTGGTTTATATGCAGAAGTGAGCCTGATTTTGCACTCTCTAGCTTTTGTAAATAAACCTCACTGTGTCAGCAATCTGAATAGATGCCATACTTCTAATTGCTGTTATTTCTAAAAAAACCTTAAGAGATGCAGGACCTGAAAACCTAAAAACAATTCTAATGTCATATAAATTTCAAGCAAACTATGGGTAAGGACCATTTGTGTTTCTGACAATATTTTCTTTTCAGTGAGTCTAGTAATAAAACAACCAAAACATTTTTCTAAATAAAATTTCTTGCTGATTAACTAATTTTACAGTTCATACAATCCACTGAAACAAGTGAAAGGTGCTAAATATGTTAATAATTATTCAAATATTTTCTATATAAAATTGTTAAAAACAGTAGTTAGAATGATTTATCTATGGTTTTAATCAGTGGGGAAATTAAAGTTCTTATGGTTATATTTTCTGTTCTGAAATAATAATTGCTTTTAAGAAGTCCCTAATTAACAAAAACTGACAGAAGTTTCCTTCTTTACTCACTATATCCAAAATGAAAAAAAAAGTGTTGGATAGTTCTATCTTGAAATGATGGAAACATGACCTTTTTCATAGAGGAGCAGATTTGTGAACTTGTGTGTTGATGTTTTTTTGATGTGAAGATGATTTGTCTGACAGTTACTATTGTAAATTCTCCATGGCATGTTGTATGAATGATGAGTGCTTTTTCTGTTTTGCCCACAGAGCCAGGGTGGCTGGGGCAGTGGTCAGCACCAGGCCATTTGGCATGTGCCCTGGGGTCAAGAAGAACGGCACTAATGTGCAGAGGGCTGAAACGCACTCTGTTTTCCAGTGCCCTGCACTGAAAAAAATTAGAACTGTCAGGTGTGAAAGAAATTAGAACTGTCAGGAGTGATCTCTGCCCAACACTAGAAGTAGAGTTCCATCTGAGTGGTAGAGGCTGCAGCACATGAGCACATGTGTGCTCAGGAAGGTAAACCACTGAACACCAATGCTAGGAATTTTACTATTGCAGCCTAAGCCTGATGCTGACCACCAATTCTTTAGGGGGAGGAATTTCTTACTACAGCCTGAGCCTTTTACTGACTACCAATGTTGGGGGTACTTATAAAAAAATACAAAAGGGGTTCCCAGCACATCTTCAAGCTATCCAGCAAACATATCGCTGCCTTTAACGTGTGAATGTATAATATATATATATATATATATATCATATTTGGGAGACTCAGATAGCTTTAAAGTTAGGGACTACACTTATTAGAAGTACCTTGATGTAGCAGTGTTTCTTCCACATCTGTTTGCAAATGTATGCATCTAAAACCTATTTGTTATCCTGACTAAACAGATGTGTTTGCGCTTTTGCTGGCTAGTTTAAAAATGTGCTGGGTACCCGATTTATGCTGTTTTGTATATTGACCTGCCCATGTGCTCTTTTCCTTCTGCTAGTTTTAAACAGATCAGAGGGGCTGCTATATTTGCTTTTTTGGGGTATATTATGACAGCCTGAAAAATTAGAAAAAAGTCAGCGCTCAATGATAGTGATTAGCTTCTAGCAAAAAGTGTTCATACACAAAAAAGCCTGAGCCTGCCACTGACCACCAATACTGGGGGGGGGGGGGGGGGGGGGGGAGGGGTCTTTTTGCAGTCTGAACATTTCAATTACAGTCTGAAAATCCAACTCTCCACCATTGGGGGGAGGGGTTAAAGAATAAATTCACCTTTCGTAACATGTTACATCCATATTCAGGGTGCAACATGTTACGAATGAACCCCCCCCCCCCTCCATTCTCTATTCTGACAGCTAGCGAGGGATCTTCTCCCCACCCTGTCACAATTTTAAAAAGACATGGCTTTGCCGGGCTCTGCCTGCCCGACCTCGTGACCTATTCACAGTATACTGTGAATGAGAAAACTACAAGTTCCGGCAGGAACTGTGCTGTGGAGTGCTGTGGTAGTTCATTGAGTCTTTCTGTCAATGTATCTGCTTGCCCATACAATGTATGAGCACACAGATACACTAACAGGCCTGCAGGAGACCTGTATGGCACTAGTGATCTGCTAACCACTGGTGCAATGAATTTAGAAGCTTCAGAAACAAATAAAATAGTAAATGCACTTTTTTTTACCTGCAAAAAAATGTGCATTTATTATTTTTTGTTTAAAGGTGAACTTATCTTTTAACATTGCTACCACTGACCACTAAAGAAGAATTGCACCGATGCTGGGGGGTTTATTACTGCCACTGACTTTGCTAAGGCACCATAGGCCCCATGTATTAGGGTGATAAGCTCATATATCATGCCATCAATCCCTGACGATGCACCAGGGATGATTTTACCAGAGTTACTAAAACTAAGCTTAATAAGCACGCATAGGAAACATGTGCCATTATTATTTTAACAACTTTATAAATATCTGCATATACCTTAATTCTGTGTATAAAATTAACATTACTCATAGTAATAATAATAAAAAATAAATTAATAATATTTGTAGTATGGTATACAACTCTATAGTTCCAATAGAAATATGCCTATGAGATACAGTTATTTTAATCACTTTAAGCATGTAAAGCAATGAAGACATGTAATAACTGTAGCTTTTATTAACTTGATGGTGCACTCTGGCCACACACAAAAGCATGAAGTTGGAGCCTGAAGCAAGTCAACATCAACATTTTGCTTTACAACCAATGCGCATGTGTGCACCCAGCCTTTGAGATTGCCTGTCAATGCTTCATTCACATTTTTAGGTCAATCAATTCTACCAAGAATCATACAGTATACAGTAATTCTACAGAATGTATTTTAAATAAATTGTTCAGTATACATTATTGACTGATCAAACTTTAAATATAGAGCCCTCCACAAGTAGTCCAAATCCAATCCTTAATTAGTTATCTAGAGTGATGTTCAAACCCTTCATATGAAGTTTGGTATCCTTTCATTGTTGAGGAACAACAAGTCAGTGGCTGATATAGCATGCTGGAAAATGCAGTTCATCAACAGCTGGAGGACTGCAATCCTCCAGCTACTGTGCAGACCTATATGAGATAATAAAGTGTTTGAAAAAACATACCTCTTTGCACAAGTGCGGCTACAAGCAATAAGACGTGTAGGGCAAGCATGTTGGCTGTTGTCTCTTCTGGTGGGATACGTTTAGGACAACAGTTCTAGTCAAGTAGAACAAGCCTTAATATTGTGACATTATATAGAGTCATGTGGGAGGCAATTTCTATTTAGTACATCTACTGATTGACATCTAAATAGAGTGGATTTCTAAGGAGAAAAAGACACTTTAAAAATAGGAGTGGTGTGTTTTGTTAGCGTACAATAACATGTACGTCAAAATTCATTGAAAGGAAGTGTACGGAGCAATGAGGTAACGTAGGGGTCAGAAATGTTAAGTAGGTGTATCCGTCATTTAACAAATGGATACGCAGATATGTCACTCAAAAGTAAAGAAGTTGAAAAATATAATTTTAATGTGGCTTTATGTGTCATCCGACAATAAAATTATTACTAAGAAATTGACCATATTTTTGCCTGGATAAATTCAAACATTGATATTCCTTCGGCTAGACATTTTGTTGAAAAATAAAAATCACCCAAATTAATGTCTATTTAGAACAAGTGTGCAAATTTTGTAAAATCCCAATTTATGCAACAATGCAATTTATTCAGCTCTACCAACTTTTATTCAAATCAAAATAAGATTGGCTTAAAAAAAAAAAAAGTGTGGAAATAATTGTGTTAGCGGGAACCTTTATTTTCAAACCTAGCAAATTTCAAAAGTATATTTTTTTAACCAAAGCAAGATTTGTCATGACACCTGGGCCTCACTTATATTTTTGTCATCAGTGAGGTGTCACGAATTCTGTTACACGCATTTTATATGCATTTTAGTAAATGCTTATGAATACATTCAGGGCTTTTTTTCAGCAGGAATGCAAGGGAATGCAGTTCTGGCACTTCCAGCACTGAAAGTATGTAATGGAAAGGAGTGCTGGGGTGTGCTAGAGAGTCTGTTGATGCTGGCTGCTGTGGGATCTGTTGTTGCCAGGGGGGGAATCTCTTAATGAGGGAAGGGTCTATTGTTGCTGAGAGATCTATTGTTGATTGAGTGGGTCTATTGTTGCTGGGGGTGCTTCTGTTGCTGGCAGCAGGGGATCTTTTTTTACTTATTTTTATGTTTTCTTTAGTAAATTCCATACATATTACTTAACACCACAAAATGATACATGGTTCTGTATTCACTAAAATGGGTGGCACTGTTAGGTGGGTAGGAGACAAGGGGTGACTTGGAAGGGGAGAGCTCCTGCACCTCTTCTCTGAGAAAAAAAGCCCTGAATTGAGTGTAGTTTAACCACTTGCTAACCGTGCTATAACCAAGTGATGGCTACAGCATGGTTCTCCAGTTCAGAGAGGGCATTGTCCTCCCATAACGCGCCCTCCTGTGCACCCCAGTGCCGTGCACACGGCGATCTCTGTGATCACTGTGTCCCAAGGACACAGCTGATTACATGATAAGGTAAAAGGCCAATCACAGAGCCTTTTACCATGTGATCAGCTGTGTCCAATAACACAGCAGATCACGGCGTAAACAAAGTTACCGGTTATCGGCAGCACTTTCCTCATGCTGTCACAGCGTGAGGAAAGTGCTGCTGATAACCCACAGCTGTCACAGAGCAGATCAGCACTGATCATCAGGGAAGCTCAGCAGTGCCACCCACCAGTGCCCAGCAGTGCCACCCACCAGTGCCCAGCAGTGCTTCTCACCAGTGCTCATCAGTGCCACCCATCAGTGCTGCCCAGCAGTTGTGCCCATCAGTGCTCAGAAATTGCGCCCATCAGTGTTCATCAGTCCCGGCCATCAGTGTCCAGCTGTGCCACCAGTCAGTGCTGACAGTCAGTGCCGCCCATCAGTGGCGCCCATCAGTGCCACCTATCAGTGACCATCATTGCTGCATATCAGTGCAGCATCATCAGTGCCTCCTCATCAATGCCCACCAGTGTCGCCCCCATCATTGCTGCCTATCTGTACCACCTCATCAGTGCCAATCAGTGTCCATCAGTGCTGCCTATCAGTGCAGCCTCATAAACGCACATTAGTGAAGGAGAAAAATTACCTGCTTGAAAAATTTTATAATAGAAACAAAGAAACTTTTTTTTCAATTTTTTTGCTCTTTTTTGTTTATAGTGCCAAAAAATACAACACCCAATGGCAATTAAATACCACCAAAAGAAAGCTCTATTTGTGTGTAAACAATGATAAAAATTTCATATGGGTACAGTGTTGCATGACTGCGCAAGCTGAAAGCTGAGAATTGGCCTGGGCAGGAAGGGGGTAAAAGTGCCCGGTAGGCAAGTTGTTAATAAATGAGATGCAGAATAGCATATAACTGTGTCTTATATTACAATACATATTTACCATATATTAGGTGGGGATCTGCAGCATACATTGTAGGTATTATTTTACTGGCTTGGATAAGCTTCAAATTGCCTTTAACAATTAGAAAAAGTCCAGTAAAATGTGACTAACTACTGCTACCCTACTGCTAGATTTCCTCTGACTTACTGTTATGTCAATGGGACATAAAGTAAAGGTAAAATTGACAAATGGGACACAAAGAAAAGAAAAAACAGGGTTTCAACTATTCCTATATTTAACCAAAACTAAAAATAATGATAGGGCTTAACATACACTGCAATGGCCAGACAACTAGTATTTTCAGGATAGGTCAGTGATGATGGTCTGCATATTTTATTTAGTACGGTCCATACAGTTTAGTGAAAAACAGACAGATTATAAGTGGAATTGTGGCTGTAAACAGAAAATAATATCAGAGACTGATAGTTTAGAACAATTCACAGTCACAATAAAAAAGAAAGCACAAAAATGTAATACGATATGAATTGGATTTGTTTGTTTCATAGTACTTATATTTTGAGCTGAGGCCAGGGTTCTTGAGTAGAGAATATGCCCTTGGCAAAGGATAATCCACAGAACAATTCGTAGAGAGAAGTAGAAAAAAACATCTCCTCAAGCAGTACATGTTCAACAACCTTTTAAAACATTAGCCTTCAGCATGATCGAGGCATATCTATAGATAACATCTTACTTTGCATTTTGAAACACTTCACTTTGTTTAGTGACAATTTTTTTCTAACAATAAATTAAACATGTTAATACTGTAATTAAGGATGATTGAGTAAGGAGAAATCAACATTCATTTACTTGTATTTATTAATTTAATTTTATTATTTTAATGTTATTCTAAATTTAACTTCAAATTATTTTAGCTTAGTAAATAAAACAAGCAGTCATGCTCACTGGAAATTACATAGCTTTACTTTATTCACTAAGATCAGTAAAGAGTCTGTATTCTTTTAGTAAATCAAGCCCATTAATAAACCAGAATATTTGCAAATATATGTCTGATCTACAAAGAATTCCATTTTAGCAATCCAGATATTTATGATGCTTGAACTGTTTTACATTTTTTTCTGGACAATTTTGTATGTATATCAATCATAACTAGCTGTCGTGTTACAGCTAAAAGGTGCTAACAAAACAAACCAAAAAAAGGCAAAATGCAGTAATAAGATAATATTTCAAGGAAGGTTTCCTTGTAAATTCCCACAATCCAAAACAGTGACATTAAGTCAGGTTATAGGCACTATAAATTCTCAACAAAATGGTCTGCTTACAAATTACATTTTTGGTGTATTTATTTTATCCTACTCTGAATATGCAAAAATAGAGTGTATTGCTTAAAGCAGGTGTACTCATAGCCAACCCCGTCAAAAGATATACTTCTATATAGGCCCGGACTGGGACATAAAATAGGCTCAACTGTTTTGATTACAGTGCCCCTTTACAGTGCAGTCCTCTTTACATTACAGTGCCCCTAGCAATCACAGAATCACAGCCCTCCCCTAATCACAGTGCCTTTTGCAGTTATGCCCCCCCCTTTTCTCTCTAATCAGAGTGCCCCCTTTTACTCTCTGCCTCCCCTCCACAGTTCTACTTTTGGCAAAAAGACATTCCCATATATTCAGCAAAGAGACATCCTAATCCAACAAAGAGAAATCCCCATCTAGAATAGAGACATCCCCATCCAGCAAGGAGACATACCAATCATCAAAGAGACATCCCAATCCAGCAAAGAGACATCCCATATAGCAAAGAGACATCCCAATCCAGTAGAGAGACCTACCCACATAGCAAAGAGACAACCCAATCCAGCAAAGATACTTCCCCATATAGCAAAGAGGCGGTCCAATTCAGCAATGAGACAGCCCAATTCAGCAAAGAGACAGTCCCATATAGCAAAGAGATGGCCCAATCCAGCAAAGAGACAGTCCCATTCAGCTAAGCGACATCCCAATCCAGCAAAGAGACACCCCATTCCAGCAAACAGACACCTCCATACAGCAAAGAGATGGTCCAGTCCAGCAAAGAGACGGCCCCATCCATCAAAGAGACAGCTCCATATAGCAAGGAGATGACTCAATCCAGCAAAGAGACAGCCCAGCCCAGCAAAGAGACAGCTCCATATAGCAAAGAGATGTCCCAATCCAGCAAAAAGACAACACAATCCAGCAAAGAGACAGCTTCAAATAGCAAAGATACAGCCAAATCCAGCACAGAAACAGCCTCATCCATCAAAGAGACAGCTCCATATAGCAAGGAGATGGAACAATCCATTAACGAGACAGCCCAATCCAGCAAAGAGACAGCTCCATATAGGAAAGAGATGGCCCAATCCAGAAAAGAGACAGCCTAATGCAGAAAAGAGACAGCCCAGTCCAGCAAAGAGACAGCTCCATATAGCAAAGAGATGGCCCAATGCAGCAAGGAGACAGCCTAATGCTGCAAAGAGACATCCTAATCCAGCAAAGAGTCATCCCAATCCAGCAAAGAGAAAGCTCTATATAGCAAAGAGACAGCCCAATCCAGCACAGAGACAGTCCCACCCATCAAAAAGACAGCTACATATAACAAGGAGATGGCCCAAACCAGCAAAGAGACAGCCCAATCCACCCCCCCCCCCCGCCACACACACACACACCACTGCTACAGAGTGGCTACACTGCACTCACCTTCTTTCCCTGTGCAGCCGTCATGATTAGGTGACATCCCGCCATGGTCTCGTGCAGTGTATTTCCAGCGGCCAGCCTGGGAGGTGTGCCCCCTGCTGCAGGTCCTCTTCTGCACCCCGTAGTTTGTCGGAACCGGCCCTGCTGTAGGCATGGCCCCATAGTCTGTAATAACCCTGTCCAGACTGCGGTCTCCACTTGATGCCTGCTTTACATTTCTCCTTTTAGGATGAGCCTAAAGGGCTCTATCTTTAAAAGTGGTTTTCAATTCAGGAGCGTTGTCTGCAAAAATTATTATTATTATTATTATTATTATACAGTATTTATAAAGCGCCAAGAGTTCGCTCAGCGCTGTACATTACAGAGGGGGACAGAACATGTGACAGAACAATACCAATACAATGCAAAACATGAGGGGATTGAGGGCCCTGCTCTTTCGAGCTTACAATCTAGGAGAAAATCAGCTGTTTATGGTCACCCTTACCCTGGGTTTAGTCTTCTAGCTGTTTTCTAGTTGTTTTATAAAGACAACTTATAGTACTATAATTATTACATATTATGGTAGGGACTTTAGTTTATAGAGAAAAAACACCTTATTTTCGATTTGTCCCTATGTAACATCCTTCTTTTTGGGTTTTGTTTGGATTTTCTTTTTAAGTAGTACCTAAATATCAACAATCAATTAATCACTTGCCCTCCAGAAGGTTTTACCCCCTTCATGACCAGGCCATTTTTTTGCTACATGGCACTGCTCTACTCTAACTGGCAGTTTTGAGGTTATGCAACACTATACCCAAATTAAATTTATATCATTGTTTTCACAGAAATAGAGCTTTCTTTTGGTGGTATTGATCACCACTGGGTTTTTGTATTTTTTATTACATAAATGAAAAAAAACTGATCATTTTGAAAAAAAATACTTTTTTACTATCTACTATAAATAGATATCCAATGAAAAATTTAAAAAAAACATATTTCTTCATAAATTTAGGTCAAAATGTATGCTGCTATATGTCTTTGGTAAAAAAAAAAAATCCCAAAAAGTTTATATTTTTCGGTTTGCGTGAAAAGTATAGCATCTACAAACTATGGTGTGTATATATATATATATGCTGGAATTTGTATTTATTTATTTATTTTTACTAGTGATGGTGGCGATCAGCGACTTGATAGTGTGGCGTGTAATCTGACATTAGCTGACGCTGGCTGGGGGGTACATTAACTGACTAACTGTCACCAATAGTGACACTAATACAGTGATTGGTGCTAATACTATAAACTGTCACTGTACTAATGACACTGGCTGGCAAGGGGTTAACATATAGGGGCGATCAAGGGGTTAACCATGTGCCTAACAATGTGTGTTATATGTGCTGTTTATACTAAAGATGTTGTTTTTTTCTCTGCTAAGCGGGGAATTAAAAAACAGCAAGTTCCCCTGTCAGTGAACAGAGCTCTGTATTGTTTACAATCACAGAGCTCTGTTCTGTGAAACACCAAGCCGATCAGTGGGTCCCGGTGGTCAATCATTGGCTTAAACCTGCTGATTGGCTTGTGCTGTAACAACTCACAGCATACCCAGGCCAGCGGACGTGCTCGCTCTCCCTTTGCCCTGGTGCACGGATCTTGTACTAGGTACTGCCACTGTAAATCTAATTTAGCCTGTCAGCAAGTGGTTAATTTGGATAAATTACTATTAAAAATTCATATAAAAACAGTTGAATAAAACATTATAAAGTCTCAAACAAAACTTTTTTGAGTTTTTTTGAAATTCTTCAGTTCTTCACTATTTTGAACTCTCCGCATTACATATATAGTATCATAACATATCATAACATCCAAAAAAGTAAAGCAATTAATGTAATGTAATGTGCAATTAACCCACCAAACATTCACTCCTTACAATATATATTATTATGTGTTGACGTGTTGTCATGTATTCCTACACAAAACAGATCAGAAACATACAAATAGTGTTGCACAATCACCTTACAATTGTACATTCCCCATTATACATAAGTATTGTAAAAAAAAAATTGCATTGTTCAAATAATATCCTATACAGTGCTTTTGAAGTCAATAAAGTATGAAAGAAATGCTTTCAGATTATGATGCATTTTGTGATATTAAACCACCACTTTTTCAAGAAAAGGGGGCATTGTTTGTGTCAATCAGGCAGGCTGCACAGATTTTGATCTTAATTTCTGTAATAGATTAATTCCTATGATTGTCAGCGCAATCTAGTGGCCAAAATGTGGTATGTTTTCTCATTGACATTTTTCAGAAAACTACACCGCATTTTGGCCACTAGTTGGAACTAACGATCACAGGAATTAATCTATTACAGAAATTCTGGACAAAATCTGTGCAGCCTGCTTGAATGTGTGTGACATTTGTCCAAAGAATGTTTTACAAATAAATCCCTTAGTATAGTCTTCAGAATCTCACACTTCTAAAAATGTCCCCAGCTGCATTCTGTAATACGTGTTGCTGGCCCCTTCATCAGTACTATATACTGTTTGTGTACATCAAAGCCTTAATGTCTTTATAACATGCCTCAAATATCCAAGGCAATATACAGTTTTCAGTTAAATATTTGTTATTTCTTTTACAATACAATATTTACATATTTATTTTATTTCTGCATGTAATTTTAAATAACATCTTTATTATATACTAGAAAAAGACATTTACTTACCTAGTGGGAAATGCTGCTTTTATCTGTCTTCTAAAATGCTATCTCACTACAAAAATATTGTATGTAGTTTAATAAGATACTGCTAAAAAAAAAAAAAAACATCTCTGTGAAAAATTCATGCAAACTAAATTTATAGGCAAATGGGGATTATTAAAACAGTAGTAAACTACTACTACTACTACCTTTAAAAAAAACAAACCTGCAAGACAATGGCAAAATGTGCTAGTATGCATTGCATAGCTTATTATGTGAAATGTATCTTAAAACAAAGCCCTCTAGTGGACACTCTGTCACCTTCACCCTGTTTTTCATCCGGGTACGCCGGCTTCGGTGGCTTGAATGGCCAACCCGCGATGACGTCACTTTTTATGGCACACTGCTCTGATGGAATGGCCCGGGCATCCCGTTCCTTCAGAACGCATGCATTGGTGCTCCTTTACAAGTACATATCTCCTAAGCAGTGCATGTTTAGGAGATTTTAACAGTATCTACAGGTATAAGTGAAAAAAAACGACTTTACTACCACTTCTTTCTTTTCTTTTTTCAGCAAGACTAACTAGCATGTAACTATGTAACTAATAGCAGTTAAAGAGGAGCTACAGTCTCCTAACCTACATTTTAATAAAAACATCCTTGTTATGCTTATGAATTGCTGCATCTACTTTGGATAATGACAATGGCATACATTCCCATATACAGTAATCTGTACTTGCCAAATGTGTACTTTGTTTTCTCCTTCAGCAATTCTGGCAGTGGCCATCAGGGCTGTAGGCATCTTAAGGCGTTGCCCATTCCCTACCTGGATTTCATACAGCTGGCTATCCAGCATGCACCTCCTGGTCTTGCACCTGCACAGTAATGCAATTGCATTGCACTTGCTGTTTACAAGTTGCTGTCATTTCCGATGTTTGACACTTAGGATGCCCGAAGACTCCTGGGATCAATGAAGCCGATATCCCAGGAGTCAACAGGATATCATAATTACATCACTTGCCTAGGCGGGCTCAACCAGAAGTGCTGTTAAATTTAAAAGAAAAAGGTACTTAAAAAATATATATATATATATCCAATTAATAATACACTATGGGTAGGTATGGGCCTAACTTTAAAAAAATGGGCGAAGATCTCTGTTAAATGTATTTTGTCACCATTAACAACATCTCAGTAAACACAGTGGTTTTATGGAAAGAAAGAAGCACAGATGACATGTGATTCTGTGCAAAATTCTAAACAGGTCAATGACTAGTTATTCAGTAGTGTTTCTTTACTGAAGAATTAGATGCTGATCACTTAGTTAATTAAAGTGGTTGTAAACCTCAGATATGAAATATGAACAAAGCATATGCCTTCATAGTGTGCACTTGTCTCAATTAAGAGCATTACATATCTTTTTTGTCTGCTGCTTCATTCCTCTGCTATCAGCATCAGGGACGTATTTACCACAAGGCAAACAAGGCATTTGCCTAGGGCGGCATTTATTAGGGGGGCAACACTGCCCACTGGAAGAAGGGACATATATGGCATGGGGACCAGGTGAGATCCCAGAGAGGCTGCAGGCTGCTTGATGGTGTATGCAGAGCTCGATTGTCCTTCCCAGGGATGTCCAGAGCTGTGATGGTGAGTGTCTTTCTCTCTGTCGTGGAGGGGGGGTGGTGGGTTTTAGTGGAAGGCTCTCTCAGGTGGGGGGGGGGGAATGGGGCAGGGATGTTGTTGGTCACCATCAGGCTCTCTGCGCTGGAGAGGGGTGGTGTCCAATTTTTGTATTGCCTAGGGCAGCACAAAACCTAAATACGCCAGTGATCAGCATGAGTCACTTCTGACAAGTTTTCCTGACACCAAGAGAAAAATGGTGACAGGGGAGGGCAATCCAGCAGATTGACAGCCTCAGCTCTGTTCCTGTGATCTGTGTGGATGGGGTCGTTTCTTTTCCCTCCAATCAGCTCTCACAGCTCTCCTCACTACAGAGTGTCATTTCAGCTCTCCGCCACATTTTTTACTGAATTTTCAGACAAGCTTTATAAATTCAGCAATTTGAATGGATGTAGAGAAGAGAAGACTTCAGATAAACAGGTACAACTTATGTAGGAGGATTTGTTTCATCCCTGTGTACCAACTGAGTTTAATCACTTCAATACCAGACACGTTCACCTCCTTCCTGCCCAGGTCAATTTTCAGCTTTCAGTGTTGTTACACTTTGAATGACAATTACTCAGTCATGCAACACTGTACCAAAATGAAACATTTATCATTTTGTTAACACAAATAGAGCTTTCTTTTGGTGGTATATATTCAGTAAGTTTTTTTATATTTTGCTAAATAAATTAAAAAGACTGAACAATTTGAAAAAAAAAAACACATTTGTCTTTTATAAAATTATCTTCATAAATTTAGGCAAAAATGTATTCTGCTACATTTCTTTGGTAAAAATAACCAAGATCAGTGTATATTATTTAGTCTGTGGGAAAGTTATTGAGTCCACAAACTATGGTGTGTGTATAATATATATATTTGAAAATCGATCAGTCCTCATTTTTTCACCCCTTTTTTGGAAAGCAGACAGTTCAAGCTATTTAATAAGAGGCATGACAAGTTTTTTGAAGTTGTACTTTTCTTGTCACAATTGTTTATAAAATAAAAAAAAGTTTTATTTTATTTTTTCAATGTTTTATTTATGTATTTATTTATTTATTTTTACATCCTGTCATCAGAGTATGTGTCACCATAGCAATATTGTAATGCTCTATGATTGCTTATAACAGTGATACTTGCTGTTTATCACATGCTACAGATGGGCTGGGATTGGTCCTGTCCAGAGGCAGACTGACCATTCGAGCATTTGGGCACTGCCCGAAGGCCTGGGGTCAGTAGGGCGCCCCATGAAATGCCCCTGGTACCTTTTTTATAGGCTTTTTTTGAGTGTGGGCAAGGACATAGGGGCCCCATGATCCCCTATAGCAGGGGGACCCCATGAGTTGTCAGTCCGCCCCTGGTCCTGTCTATATCATGTGATCACTGTGAGTAATTACAGAGATCAACACAATAGTACACAATGAATGGAAGCCATTCCTTGCACAGAAATGCTGTGATTGGTCACAGCAATCACATGGTACCAGAAGCAAGCCAGTACACTGATCTGTCATCCAAAGTGTCTGGTAGACACAGCAGATGACAGATCGTGCCGCAGCGTGGCCCATAGGCTGTGAGCAAGGTGCAATCCTGTGAGGATGCTATATAATGTCTACCCAGGATAACAATTAATGATTATGGTGAAACTGTGTTCACTTTTGTCTACCAATCATGTGCTAGGAAAATTTCTACTTTTTTATTCATTTCCATTGCACATAACTTAGTATTCAAAGTGAACACAGCTTTATTTTATTCACAAAGCTAAAAGTGCACTTTACTAAGTAAACAATCTCTACGTCTTAAAAAGATTGCTGCATCCACCTAGGTAAGTATAATTTTAAAAAAAAATGGAAACTCCTAACTCTCTGTTAAACTAGCAGGAGGAAAGTTCAAGAGTAATGAAAATAATATTTTACTGAAAGAGTAGTGGATGTTTGGAACTGACCCCCAGCAGAAGTGGTGAATCAATTATCAGTAAGTGCTGGTTCACACCATAATGTGTGTGGGGCTGCCAGATCGCACCATACTAAACTGCATGGTATTTGTGGCTTTGGAGGCTGCCAGTACGCGGATGTTTGCTATATGCATTGGGGTGCTATGAACAATAATGGCACTGTGCATATAAAGAGAGCAGCTCATTCCCATGTGGTGTGGGAAATGCAAAGAAAGTTTCCCAAACTTTAAAATGTGAATTAAACATGCTTGCAATAAGCATACATCTAATTTTTTTAATAAAAAGTGGTTGTAAAGGCTCAAGGTTTTTTGCATTCTATGCATGAAGGTTAGAAACCTGTGTGCAGCACTACCTGCAGCATACCCCCCCCCCCTGCCAAGTACTTTGCTGAGCCCCATTCCGATCCAGCGATGTGCATGAGAATCTTGGCTGTCCCTGGTCTCTGCCTCCTCATTGGCTCCTGCTGCTGTCAATCACAGCCAGTGAGCCAATGAGAAGATGGAGGGGGTGGGCTCGAGCCACGGCTCTGTGTGTGAATGGACACACAGAGCATCAGCTTGGGATCATGCCTGCTCAGGTGCCCCATAGTAAGCTGCTTGCTATGGGGACATTCAACAGGAAGGAGGAGCCAGGAGCTCAGGCGGGGGACTTGAAAATATTGGGGCTGCTCTGTGCAAAACCACTGCACAAAGCAAGTAAGTATAACATGTTTGTTATTTAAAAAAAAAAAAACGGAACCTTTAGAATTGCTTTAAAAAAAGGCAGACTTGATGGACCACTTAACCTTTTCCTGCTGTCAGTTTTCTCTGCTTCTAAGTGCAAGTTACATTAATTTTTGCATCACCAATCACTGGTGCTGCTGGAACCTTTCCTCACCTGCTTGCAGCTACTACCATGACACAATAATACAAAGTGTGAAATGATTTATATTCTATACTGATAATTGTCAGTAATTTTTTTAAATAGATTTATAACATTATTTATGATAATGCATCATATTATATATACTTATAATATACACATCACTGTATATTACAAACATATGATATATAAGTCCTTTAGTTAGAAAATATTATTAAAAAATATTATTTTAGAAAAATGTTATAAATGTAATTTTAAACTTTTGACTTTATAGCATTTGAAAAATTAAATATTCATACAATGAATACAATTATTCATACTTAAAGCCAAGTAAATAGGCTTGGAAAGAGTGAGGAAGGGTTGGAACTACTTCAAAGTTTCTATTGCTCCATGTGTCTCCATTTAGGATGTTAACCCTCGTGTCCTATCCTAGTAACAAGTGTCAATGAGATGCAGTCATGGCCAAAAATATTGGCACATCTGCATTTCTGTCAGATAATGCACCACTTCACCCAAAATTGTTGCAATTACAAATGTTTAAGCATTCTTGTGTTTATTTCTTTTGTTTGAATTGGTATGACACAAAAACGTGGAGAAACAAAAAGCCAGATCTGACACATTCCAAGTGGAAAAAATAACTGAAATCACTTTCTGTAATATCAATGAGCTTCTTACACCTCTCTACTGGAATTTTGGACCACTCTTTTGCCAACTACTCCAGGTCTCTTGGATTGGAAGGGTTCCTTTTCCAAACTGCTGTTTTGAGATCTCTCCACAGATGCTCTATGTATGGGATTGAGATCTGGACTCATTGCTGGCCAGTTCAGTACTCTCCATCACTTTGTCTTAAACCATTTCTGGGTGCTTTTTGATGTGTGATTTGGGTCATTGTCCTGCTGTAAGACTCATAACTTCTGATGAAGACCGAACTTTCTGACACTGGGCCCTACATTGCACCCTAGAATTCTTTGGTTGTCTTCAGATTTCATAATGACATGCACACGGTCAAGACATCCAGTGCCCGAAGCAGCAAAGCAACCCCAGAACATCAGTGAACTTCCACCATGTTTGACTATAGGGACTGTATTCTTTTCTTTAAAGGTCTCATTTCTTTTTCTGAAAACAGTAGAATGATGAGCTTTACCAAAAAGCTGTAATTTTGTTTCGTCTATCCACAGCACATTCTCCCAAAAGGATTTTGACTTCCTCAGGTAAGTTTTGGCAAACTTTAGTCTGGCTTTTTTACGTTTCTGTGTCAGCAGTGGGGTCCTCCTGGGTCTCCTACCATAATGTCCCTTTTCATTCAGATGGCGATGTACAGTGTGAGCTGACACAGTTGTACCCTGTGCCTGAAGGTCAGCTTGAATTTGTCTTGAAGTTGATCGAAGTTCTTTATCCACCATTCGAACAATCCGTTGCAATCTTTGATCAATTTTTCCCCACGTCCAGGGAGATTAGCTACAGTGCCATGTGCTGTAAACTTCTTGAAATTGTTGTGCACAGTGCATCAGGAGCATTAAGATCTCTGGAGATGAATTTGTAACCTTGAGATTGTCCATGCTTTTCTACAATTTTTGTTCTCAAATCCTCAGACAATTCTTTGCTGCTCTTTCTCTTCTCCATGCTCCATGTGGCACACAGAGACACGTAACAGAAATAGTACATTTTTCACCATTTTGGTTGCTGATGTGATTTCTATATTGTCAGCACTTACAGCATTACAGTGCTATAGATTTTTTTTTTTTTCTGGGGGGGTTCAGCTTGCAGCTGAGCAGCATTTTTACGTCTTCATCCCCCCACCAACTTCTCCCCCTTGAAGGAAGGAAGGAATGGAGGGGTGGAAAGAAGGAAGGAAGGGATGGGTGGAAGGAAGGAAGGAAGGGTAGGTGGAAGGAAGGAAGGAAGGAAGGGGAGGATGGAAGGAAGGGGTGGATGGAAGGGAGGGGTGGGTGGATGGAAGGGAGGGAGGTGTGGGTGGGTGGGTGGAAGGAAGGAAGCGGTGGATGGAAGGAAGGGAGGGGTGGGTGAAAGGAAGGGAGGAAGAGCAGGGTGGAAGGAAGGAAGGGGTGGGTGGGTGCAAGGAAGGAAGGGAGGTGTGGGCGTAAGGAAGGAAGGGAGGGGGGTGGAAGGAAGGAAGGGGTTGGTGGAAAGATTGAAGGGAAGGGGCTGGAAGGAAGGAAGGGTGGAAGGAAGGGAGGAGTGGGTGGAAGGAAGGGAGGGGTGGATGGAAGGAAGGAAGGGTAGGTGGATGGAAGTAAGCAAGAGGTGGGTGGAAGGAAGGAAGGGAGGGGTGGATGGAAGGAAGGAAGAGTGGGTGGAAGGGAGGGGCGGGAGGAAGTAAGGGAGGGGTGGGTTGAAGGAAAGAAGCAAGTGTGGGTGGAAGGAAGAAAGGGGTGGGTTGAAGGAAAGAAGCAAGTGTGGGTGGAAGGAAGAAAGGTGTGGGTGGAAGGAAGGAAACAAGGGTGGGTGGAAGGAAGGGGTGGGTGAAAGGAAGGGTGGATGGGTGGAAGGGAGGGATGGGTGAAAAGAAGGAGGGATGGGTTGAAGGAAGGGTGGATGGGTGGAAGGAAGAGAGGGGTAGGTGGAAGAAAGGAAGGGAGGGGTGGGTGGAAAAGAAGGAAGGGAGGGGTGTGAGGAAGGAAGGGAGGGGGGGTGGGTGGAAAAGAAGGAAGGGAGGGGTGTGAGGAAGGAAGGGAGGGTAGGTGGGTGGAAGGGAGGGGTGTGAGGAAGGAAGGGAGGGTAGGTGGGTGGAAGGAAGGAAGGAAAGGGTATGTGGAAGGAAGGGAGGGGTGGGTGGAAGGAAGGAAGGGGTGGATGGAAGGAAGGGATGGGTGGAAGGAAGGGGTGGGTGGAAGGAAGGGAGGGAGGGGTGGAAGGAAGATAGGGAGGGTTGGGTGGAAGGAAGGGGTGGGTGGAAGGAAGGGAGGGAAAGGTGGAAGGAAGGGAGGGGTGGTTGGACAGAAGGAAAGGTGGAATGAAGGAAGGGTGGAAGAAAGGGAGGGGTGGGTGGAAGGAAGGGAGGGATGGATGGATGGATGGAAGGAAGGGAAGGGAAGGGTGGAAGGAAGGAAGGAAGGAAGGAAGGAAGGGAGGGGTGGATGGAAGGAAGGAAAGGTGGAATGAAGTAAGGGTGGAAGGAAGGGAGGGGTAGGTTTAAGGAAGGGAGGGGTGGGTGGAAGGAAGGGTGGGTGGAAGGAAGGGAGGGGTGGAAGGAAGGGAGGGAGGAGCGGGTGGGTGTAAGGAAAATGGGGTGGGTAGAAGGAAGGAAGGGTGGAAGGAAGGGAGGGTTAGGTGGAAAGGAGGGGTGGGTGGAAGGAAGGGAGGGGTGGGTGGAAGGAAGGAAGGGTGGGTGGAAGGAAGGGAGAGAGGGGTGGAAGGAAGGAAGGGTGAGTGGAAGGAAGGAAGGGAGGGGTGGGTGGAAGGAAGGAAGGAGGGATGGGAGGAAAAAAGGGAGGGGTGGGTTGAAGGAAAGAAGGGAGGAGTGGGTGGAAGGAGAGGAGAGAGGGGTGGCTGGGTGGGTGCAAGGAAGGGAGGATGGCTGGAAGGAAGGAAGGGAGGGATGGATGGGGGGAAGGAAGGGTCGTTGGAAGGAAGGAAGGAAGGAAGGAAGGGAGGGATGGATGGGTGGAAGGAAGGGAGGGATGGAATGAAGGAAGGAAGGGAGGGATGGGTGGAAGGAAGGAAGGTTAGGTCAGACTCACCATGACTCATTCAGATCGATTAGAGCTGTAGGCTGCTGTGTTCAGTTTCCCGCCCATACCTCCTCTGAAGCTGCACGGACTAGAGTGTGGGTGGGCACAGGGGGAAGCACAGAAAACCAAGCCTTTCTCCCCTCTTCTCCTATTGGTGCGGAGGATGGAGGGAGGGGCTGGGCAGTGAGATGAACACAGCAGCAGTGGGAGGGAGATAGGGGGGTAAAAAGAAACTGAGCCGTCAGGTATGTTCTGTGCAGAGGTTGGGGTAGTGACAAGAAGCAATCTCTTCTACGGCTTTCAATAAAGCAACTAGGAGCCGCTTCTCCTCTCCCTCCCGCGGCTTCCATCAGCCCTATTGAAAGCCAAACAGGAGATCACTTCTTGTCACTACCCCCACCGCCACCCCTCCCACACAACCCTACTCCCAGCACTGCTTGCTGCCCCCATCTTATATCCACTTGCAGGCTAGTGTACATTTCGAGGGCTGCAGCCTGCAGACCCCCCTGACTTCCCCCTTATCTACACCCCTGTCCTGTTAATTGATACAGGTGAGTTTAATTACAAATTACAGAAGCATCACACATTTGGAACGCAATTATTTATTACAATTTTGAGAAGGTGCCAATAATTTTGTCCAGTCCACTTTTGGGGTTTTGCAGGAAATATGTCAGATTTGGCTTTTTGTTTCTCCACTTTTTCATGTTACATCAATACAAACAAAAGAAATAAACATGAAAATGCCTAAACATTTGTAATTGCAACAATTTTTGGGGCAAAGTGGTGTATTATCTGACATAAATGCAGGGGTGCCAATATTTTTGGCCATTGCTGTAGATGATGAGGGGAAAAAACAAAATTTTACAGTTGTCATTGCAACAGAATGTGACGTAAAACTAGAAGATACTTGTTTGTTCTAATCAACATTTTTAAATGTGGAGTTTCCCTCACTTTGTGCAAATTGCCCCTAACATTCTGTTGCTTCTTTGGGACAGGAAACACAAACAGCAAAAATAACCTAATGTAGGTTTTAACCTCTCCTCTTTCTATCCAAATGAAAAGGTTTGCCTGGAATTTCCCTTCTGTCTGAAGATCCACTTTAAAGAGCAGCTTCAGTTAAACAAAAAAAAATGTCAGCAGCTACAAATACTGTAGCTGCTGATTTTTAATAAAAAAAAGATACTTACCAGTCCATGGATCCAGCGCTGTCCTCACCTGGGCTTGTTCCTCAGCAGTCTTCGGGTCCCCAGGGTTGACATGGTCACTGGAGGAAGTCAGCTGCGACTCCCTGCGGCTTAAGAGACGGCTGCCCACTGTGTATGTACAATCAGTGCTACATTCTCTGAATGGTCCTACACAGGGGCGGACTGACAACTCATGGGGCCCCCGGGCAATAGGGGATCATGGGGCCCCTGTGTCCTTGCCCAAACTCCACAAAGCCTATGAAAAAGGTACCAGGGGCATCTCATGGGGCCCCCTACTGACCCCGGGCCCTCAGGCAGTGCCCGAGTTTCCAAATGGTCAGTCCGCTCCTTGTCCTGCATCCTCCTGGGACCTGTGACATGTCCCAGGAGGTTGCAGGCAGTAAGGGGGGATACAAATTTTTGCGAGATCAATCGGAGCAGAAGTGGGAACAGATACCTATCAAACCTAGATACCCACTCCCAGATGACAAAAACATACATTAATGGCAGGGAGGAGGTGGAATAGTGGAATCTCCTGTAGTAAGACAAGTTACATTTTCAATACAATTATTATCTCGCATTCAATTGTGTTCTGACAATCAAATCGTATGACCATCTATGCAGCCACAATGTGCCGAAATACAATGATGTAGCACATGTACAGTCAGTTTACTACTAAGTGTGGTTTGGTTATGGTGTGTTTTTTTTTACGGTTGAACTGGATGGATTTTTGTGTTTTTTCAGCCGGACTAACTATGCTCTTGAGTGTATTTCTCAAAATCCTGAATGTGTTGGTGGCATACCTTAAGAAAAATATGATTTTCTCTAATGTTGTTAGGTTTACTTTATCCCTGTTTAGATGGGCATCTAATTGAGCAGAACCACATGAGGTGACTACTGATACATTAAAAATGTTTGTAAAGAAATTGTAAAAAATCCATAGTGCATGCTGTGCTTGAGATTTTAGTGTACACCTGAACTTCTATGCCCACTTTGGCCATGGTGAGTGTGTGTACATGATTTTTCTGTTTGAAGTAAAGGTTCCAGTTATAAATACCCTTACATATGCTGTCTATTTAGCTCTGAGAACACACCTTTTTTGTATGTTGCTTTTCTTGGCAACTGCACATATCTCGTGACATTCTTTTTTGTGTTTTTGTCTTTAGGCAATTTTTGACTTCTCCCTCTAGAACAGAGGGCAAAAATGCAACTATAATTGGATGTTTGCTGCCTATAGAAACTAAAGCCCCACTGTACACAATGAGCATTAGCGTATGATTTTATAGGCAAGTTTAGGGATTGTGTTCACTGTACATTGCAAATATACCATACTGATTTATCCCTGATTTTGATCATTTCCTTTAGTAGATCAAGACAACTGTATTTAAATTACCACACACTTTTCAAATATATTATTATTGCTATTATTATTATTATGGTCATTATTATTATTATTATTAATAATAATAATAATAATAATACAGGTTTTTCATTTATTACAATATTTATCCTGTTGTGAATTACATGCAATTTTCTAAATTTCTTTAAAATTTTCTTTTAAGGCTAGGGTTGTAGCAATGTCTTTTACCTGCCTGAAGACTGTATTATTGTGAAAAAAAAAGAATGGACAAAATAAAACAGGGATATTAACATGTTGCCTGGCCTTTCACAGTATACACATCTTCTGCACAAACAGATCTGCAACAATGTTTTATTTAAGAATTTTCTCAGATTTGAAAGCTTCCATTTTTTTAATATAAAAATATATATCATTATTATTTCTGACGGTTAGTCAGTAGCTGATATATTTGATTAAATGTTAAAGTAAAATGAATACAATCATGTGTACTTAATTTTTAAAGATATGTTTAGTTTAAATGATGTGCACAGGGTTCAAATATTCAGAACCAGGGGCGGACTGACCATTTGGAAACTCGGGCACTGCCCGAGGGCCCAGGGTCAGTAGGGGGTCCCATGAGATGCCCCGGTACCTTTTTCATAGGCTTTTTTGAGTTTGGGCAAGGACACAGGGGCCCCATGATCCCCTATTGCCCAGGGGCCCCATGAGTTGTCAGTCCGCCCCTGTTCAGAACTAGACTCGCAGAAGAAAACACTGTACCTGAGTTAGCTGACAGTTTCACCTTTATCTTGTCCTACCTTCTGTTGTAAGGTTTCTCAGTAATTTCTATATTGATGCAAGAAAAGATTATGTTTTTAAACTGATGTTTGAGTCCTCATGCACACTGGACATTTTTACAGCTGCTGTTTTTGTCTTTTGACGTTTTTTGAGTTTTTTTTATACAGCTAGTAAACCCCCCAGCGTGTTATCCTATGTGTCCATGCACACAGACTGCAATCAACGTTTTTTGTCAGGGACGTTTTTTGTCTGGAAAAAAACACAGGACTAGTGGGTTTCTAGAGGAGTTTTTTAGCTCTAAAAATGCTCTAATGCTGAAAAATGCAGTAAATCACAGTAAACCACCACAAACCAGTGTTTTTGGACTTTTTTGACCCAAAAACCGCAAACGAGGAAAAACACCGCTGAACGCTAATGCAAAAGCGATTAAAAAAGCAGAAAAACTCATGTTTTTTAACGTGACTTTATACAGCTAATGTTACCAGCAAAACACCCAGTGTGCATGGAGCCTCATATTTATTTTCTTTATTTCCTTTATGCATACATTGTTTATTTTCCAAAAACTTTTCTAATCATGCCACAGGATTCCCAGAGCACAATGGGCTATCCAAAGAGTAACAGGCTTTTTTTCAGCTTGGTCCTAATAAAACTTCAGACTGATCCTTAAATTTGGTCTCTGTTGATGCTTAGTTATTGGTATCAAATTACTAAAGGAATAAAGACTGTCCACTGTACTATTCAAGAAAAAAAAACAGCCTAGCTTAGAAAATGTAAAGCTTAATTCTCTTTAAAAACCTAATCAAACACAGGGGAAATTAAAAACAGAATTTGATAATTAACCACTTGCCCTCCAGAGGATTTACCACCTCTTCCTGACCAGGCCATTTTTTGTGATACAGCAGTGTGTTACTTAAACTGACAATTACGCGATCATGCAATGCTGCACTCAAATTAAATTTACGTCCTTTTTTTCCCACATACAGAGTTTTCTTTTGGTGGTATTTGATTGCTTTTGCGTTTTATATTTTGTGCGGTATAAATAAAGAAAGACCGACAATTTTGAAAAAAAAACAATATTTTTGACTTTTTGCTATTAAAGATGTCCAGTAAAAGAATTTTAAAAATCAAATTTCATCATAAATTTATGCCAAAATGTATTGTGCTACATGTCTTTGCTAAAAAAAATCCCAATACGTGTAAATTATTTGGTTTAACTGAAAGTTATAGCATTTACAAATTGCTGTACATATACTGCATTTTTTTTACTAGTAATGGCGTGGATCAATGACTTATAGTGGGACTGTGGGACTGCGGCGGGTATTCTGACACTGGGGGGAACTGATTAGTGCTAATAAAAAGCACTGACACTGTACTAATGGCACTGGGAAGGGGTTAACATGTGGGGTGATCAAAGGGTAACTGTGTGCTGTGTGCTGTTTCACTCTGGGTGCTGTGTGTGGGGGGGGGGCTTTGTATGGCTCTGCTATGTAGAGCCATACAAAGCAGTGTGCAGGAGCTGACAAGGAAGAGATATGTATTGTTTACATACAGGTCTCTCCCCCCATCGGAGATACTCGCTGGTCACCGGGTGCCAGCGAGTAATCACCGGCTGGGACCCCGGTGATTGACAGCCGAGGCCGTGAATGGTGGCACAGGTAGGGCACCCGCTACCCGGAACTGCAAAATCACGTATATATACGTGATTTTGTGCACTCATGCCACCCTGTAGCAGTATTTCTGCCATAGGGTGGTGCAGAAGTGGTTAAAGTAAACACCTTTGACTTACTCAATAAGTTATGTGAACATACTCATGTGATAAGCAGTCTCTAATGCACGTACAGTAAAGGCTAGAGCTCCACTTGTTGGCTGGAGAGAAGACTACATAATGTTTTTTTGCAACATTACTGTACTTACTTGTATTTACTGTACTTGGATCAAACAATTTTAAAAAAACTTATTTGTTATTTATTACAATATAATATACTGTAAGTAAATAAATACATACATACATTCTCTTTTAAACGAAAGAATAAAACATATCTACAAACAACATACTGACATGCACATTTTCAAAATAATTTACAGGTTTTTCAAGAAAATAAAATGGTGTTTAAGTGTCCACGGCCAATTTTGTCCTGTTTGACAGCTCTTTAGAGGAAATAAAAACTGTGAGCTATTTTTTATTAAATAAAATGTAAACATTTATATTGTGAAAAAATTATCTGTGGTATATTTATAAGCAATGAATCTGGCATTCACTAATCATTCACTGTACTTGAATTTTCCTGATGAATGCACAGCAACTGAAGCACCTGCTGTGAATGTCTGGTGAATGTTACAGTTCTTCATAATATGCCAGTATGTGGTAGGTTATGAGTTTATTTTTCGTTATACTTAGTTAACTAAAGAAATAAAAAAATTCTGAGAATGTATTAAAGTTAAAAAATACGTTTCCAATGTACCCTAAAACTGTGTCAAACACATTGTGTATTTTTGAGACAATGATTTCCTACTAAAGCTCTCTTACTAAAATTGTGCATTTTTTTCAGACTGTAGACTCTACTAAATTTCATGCTTTAAACTTTACAGAAGCAGATAAAATTCCTAGTCTTCATCTAATGTGTTTTTAATTATAACAAATATATATGTACATATGTACAGTATCTATATAATTTTTAAAAAAATGTTTGTGTTTTTTTTAGAAAATTTAGGACTACTTTTTTCAAGGGACAGTAAATTGCATAAAGATTTGTATTTCTTTGGATTTTACAAATCATGGCAGCTTTTACTCTCCACTGTAGCTACTAATTTTCCCCTTCAAGGTGTGTGACAGCATAAAGAGAAGTGCCGTGGTAGTTCATTGAAGCATCCTGTCAGAATATATTGCTGATACATCCTGACAGGTCTGCAGGAGACTTGCATGGCATCAGCGATCTACTGATTGCTGGTGCTATGCTTTCCAGGCTCCTTTGGACAATATATATAAACCATATATAAAGTCCACAGCAATTCTTGAAGAAGAAAAAAAAAAGTGCTGATAAATGTGCAGAGATATCCAAAAATGGCTGAATTGCCCGCTCACCTCCCTCTTGCGACCCGCACAGGGTCAAAAGGCCTTCAGGATCAGGCGGTGATGCACTTCCGGTCGGACGCCTTCTTTATTTACTTTGGACACCCATGCAAGTACATCTGATCTGAGGTTTGATTTACATGTGATGTACAAGATGATTTTAAATGTGAGCATATTCGATATGTGATACTTTGTTTGGTGAATAAATAGTTTTACACTATACAAGCATTCACTTATATTTTCTGAGGGATCAAGTGGCTGCAGCCACCTTATGTGCCTGAAGAGGAGATCTGCTGCCCTGTGAGCCTGTGCTAGAATCTGTACATGAGGGGAGGTCAGTGTGGAGAGCTGTGGAGGATTGCCTACTATTAAGGGTCCATGTGTTAGTGATCCTGAAGGCCTTTTGACCCTGTGCGGGTCGCGAGAGGGAGGTGAGCGGGCAATTCAGCCATTTTTGGATATCTCTGCACATTTATCAGCAATTGTTTTTTTTCTTCTTCAAGAATTGCTGTGGACTTTATATATGGTTTTTTGTATATTGTCAGGTGTTTTACACCTCATGAGACTTTATATATTTATTCATTTATTCATGTTTGCTTGCATGATCAGTTCTTAGTTTATGCGTTTATTGGGATGCACGTGTGTTTTGTGTTATATGGTGGGAACTGATTTTTAGTTCTGGTGGGAGGTATGATTTTTTGTATATTGTCAAGTGTTTTACACCTCACGGGACTTTATATATTTATTTATTTATTTATTCATGTTTGTTTGCATGATCAGTTCTTAGTTTATGCGTTTATTGGGATGCACGTGTTTTGTGTTATATGGTGGGAACTTTTTTCTAGTTCTGGTGGGAGTTTTTTTTAGCACATTGAGTCCTGTTGTGACTTACTTGTTTGATTTGGAGCACTATTGGATCCCATTGGATTACTTGGGGCACCATTTATGTTATTTGGTCCTTTTAGGACCTCGTATTGACACTTGTCACATGTGATTATTTATGAGTTTTTTGGCACTATTTAATATTGTGTGTTTATGTTATTTGTGTCACTAATTTTGCACTGTTTCACTTATTCATTTATGTGTGAAGAATTTTTATGGTAGTGGCGCTGCATCATTTGTGTTTCATTTATCCTTTAACCTCCCTGGCTGTATTCCCGAGTGTAGCTTGGGGTAAAGTTTCAGCACCACAAGCAATAACACCAAGCTACACTCGGGAATACCTTGCAGCGTTGCTCCGGGATCTCTTCTTCACTTACCTTGTCCTGCGCTCCCGCAATGTCCCCCCTGCAGTGTCCCCGGCAATGTCCTCCGGCCGATGCCGGCATCTGTCTTCTGGGTTCCGTTCCCTTCGAGTGTCGGGACGTACAGGGACGGAACGGCGGGAAATTCAAAAATGTGAAAAAGTGACATTCACTAAATACACTAAAATCACATAGTATAACATTACTGTATCAAACCATTTCACATACATTTTGTCCCGAGTGCTTTGTCCTGTGCCCTGCCTACATTTTTACTGTTCTTTCTGCCTGGAAACTGAGAAAAGTCCATGGCGTCCAAAAAGTGTCCCTTTTGGTCAAAAGCGGTTTTAGACCAGCTAGAGAACAGCGATAGTACATTAGAACCACTTGCAGAATTGAGTGATAATGATTTGTGGGGAAATTCGTCATCAGACACTGAAAACGATTTTGTGACTTTGCTCAGCGATGTGCGAACTTGGGGCTCTATTTCAAATTTCAGTGTTTTTGGTTTGATTATATTATGGAAATAACTTAATTATTATTATAATATTATTTTTATGATTATTTTTTAAATTATAATTTATGATTTCGTGTATCAAATTTTAACATACCTGGGATGTTTACTAGACTCTTGTTTGGACAGATTTAAGTTAGTTATTCCTAAGAATTACAGGCCTACGATAAAAAAAAACGACATATTTCCATGCAAAAAAATTTACCGCTTTGAGCACAGAAATACTGACATAATCAGACCACTAGGGAGGCTATGCCTCAAAGATGTACCATGACTGCACAAGACCTGGGCTCCTCACATTTGTAGGACAAGATGTCCTGTTCATCTTAGAGCTTGGCTTAGAGGAACTCAGAGGTCAATGCTGTTTGACAGCCTTTTACTTCTGTTTGACTAATGTTGCTGGTTTCTCTGCTAAAAATAAGAAATCAATTAAATACCCCAATATGCCTTCAGCCATGAGACCAGAGCCACATGACAGTGATCTGTCAGTACCAAAGCCACCAGAGAAATGGAGCTTAGCCAAAGAGATGAAGATGATACAATGCACCAGCTAGGCACGGCCTAGCCAATGACAATGATCAGAATTTCAACTGTGTATGTCTGAGCCTCATTTCATAACACAGTCAGAACTAAATAACTAAATGACCTGGTCAGGGACTTAGGTTTGTCAAAATGAAAAGCAGAACTATTTGGTTCAAGACTGCAAGGATGATGTTTGTTATCACCAGGTATGAAAATGTATGCCTTTTGAAGGGGCCAAGATCATTTATAATCCAATAGTTTTTATTGAACAATTTTCAAATAACAGGTAATACAAATGAACAATAGTCCTGTCAAAATAAGTAAATTTTAACACAAAAAATCAAGGTTTATCAGACATAAGAAACTCAACAGGAGACTAAGGACTCTGTAGAGTAGCTGTTGGATAATCTAAACCAAGGTCCACAACCCTTATCTGACCATATACAGTATGGGTGACGGACACAGTGGTAGATGAAGGGAAGAGGGAACCAAGAAGGGAACGAGGAGGGGGGAAGGTAGGGAATGTAGTGGGAGGGAAAAGGGAGGAACCACTGTTCGTGAACCTGAAATTGCACACAGAGTAATTGTCATTTGAGGTAGGACAAATTTTGTAGAACATATAGGGATTGGGCATAACCCACCATAACAGACAGAAAGAGAGAATGATGAAGAATAGAAAAAAGAGAATAGAAATAGAGAAGGAGAGGGACAAGTTGGGGAACATTAAGGCACAGAAATATATTGAATCCCGGGTCCCATGTTTTGTCCAAATTTTCTAGTATTGTGGTGTAGAATACAAGTGAGTTTGTCATTAATCATAATCCAGTTCAGTTTATTCTTAACATAGTCAAGCGGGACAATCGATTGCTTCCAATGTCTAGCTATAGTGAAGCCTGCTGCCAACAGCATATAGGTGATCAATTTATGGGATTTTCTGGGACCATTATCTGGGAATTTATGAAAGAGGGCCATCTCCAGGGATCTGCAAATATTCACCCTGTCACTGAATTGATGAAATTAAACATGTGAATCCAAAATCTGGTTGCTATCGAACATTGCCACCAGATGTGATACATAGAACCCACCCACCAAGATCATTTAATAAAATTCTTTGAACAGGCTGACAACCTTATTTTTTGTACTGACATTGACGGTTTGTTCACAGTTTTGGGTTGTGAGCATGACCCACTAGAATGGCTTCTCTTTATTGATTCATTAGTGTTAAGCCCGAAGGTCTCCTTGTTACACAATGGCAATGTACACCCTTTAATATCTGTTAGCTATGCTGCACACATGAAAGAAACATACGAAAACATAGAACTGTTGTTGAAGCACATCCTTTAAACCAAGTACAACCAGAATATCTTTGGAAATCTAAAAATAGTGGCTCTGCTGCTTTGAATGCAGCTTGGATATACCAAGTACTGTTGTTACATATGTGAACGGAACAGCCTTGCAAGAGAGTTACATTATATTAAAAAGAAAGCACCACTCTGAAAGTATTTGGTTCCAGGTTCCAAAGAAACAATATTTAAAAACTTTGCATTCCCTGGCTTCTTCAGATCCAGATTTGCTCTTGGCACTTGCTTTGGT
This sequence comes from Staurois parvus, assembly GCF_062004578.1. Lineage (NCBI taxonomy): Eukaryota > Metazoa > Chordata > Amphibia > Anura > Ranidae > Staurois > Staurois parvus. The sequence continues at coordinate 85,232 of NW_028318718.1, read as the reverse complement.
GAAATGCATGCAGCAAAAAGAAATTTGAATTTTGTCACAAATAATCATTCAATCTGAACAGCTGCCTTTTTTTGCACTTGCACCATTTTTTTACAATCAAATTGCCAATTTTCTAGGTTATTTAGAATTAAATATAAAAATTAGAAGCTGAAAAGTGTAGTATATTGTGTTCAATATATATATATATATATATATATATATATGACAACATAAAGAATCTAATTTCTGCAGCATTTTAAATACAGACACCAAAGGAAATGGCTGTACGGAGATGTACAATTATAACACACTAATCTTTCTGTAACTTTAATTTAAATTCCTGATAGCATTCTAAACAAGTTACAGTTTGGTGCAAATAAAACTGTGTACTTTGTTGTTTGCTTTAAAAGAAGAAACCAACATGTAATCAACTGAAATCAAGCTAGAAAATTGCATTTCACATAACTATTTACTGTATTTCTCAATACCCTAAATACTTTTTAAAAACTCTCTTTTTATACAAGCTGCAAAGCCAGTGGCTTGGTTTACTAAACGATAAGATACTGTATATGTAGTGTGTGAATGCTCATTTAGGTTAGTTAATAAAGATAAACTATTTTCACCTTGAAAATATAATTATGTGCATGAAAAAATGAAAAAAAAAGGATTTTCCCCAGCATGTGATTGGATGATTGATGTGAACACAGATTCATCTTATTCACTAAAGCTGGTTATACACTCGTAGAATTCAAATGAAAATTCTTAGGAAAATTTGTACAAAAATTGTCAGTATATTCAAATGTCTTCAAGTAGTTCAAGATTTTGTTTGCTTTTAACATCAACTTTTGTAATAAATGGACTTTGAAATGAAAACTACATACACAGTTAGAAATTTGCACATTTAAGAAATGCTGTATATTCCATCATGCTCCCTCTAATTTTCTTGTCATTGTGGTCAAAAACAAAAGTTGGCCTCACCACACTAATACTTAGAAAAATGAATAAACCTTCTTGCAAAGTTCTTACAGTGAAATATGTTGAACGAAACTCTACTAGTGTATACCCAGCTTAAGCCCTGGTAAATGAACATGCATCACTCCCTAGATACAGACAAGGAATTCCATAACCTGTCCTTTTAATTGAGCACAGTTTTACAAATGTGACCTCTGCATGTAAGTGGCAGTGCCAAAAGGCCGCAGGCCCCTACTGTTGTATTTTCAAAGCTGACCTTTAATATGTAGACAAATATTTTCAAATGAAATATGAGCCCCATATTTACTTTTAGAACTAGTGCCTCACCCCTGTCATAGTGATTTAAAATTACTAAAAAGAGAAGGTTTTGGCATGTTACGTATTTCAGATCGCATTCTTAAGGAGACAAGAAAATGGATGACTTATGTAGACAAGAAAAAGCCCAACCATAAAATAGCTATGGAAGCCTGACACTGCCCCCTGTCGGTTTACTACATTACAATTTTGTTCAAAAATAAACTCTATTGTGTTGAATAGTGTGACTGTGTTGTCTTCATTCTTGCAGTCTCAGAGCTGAAAGCAACCTGGTTGTTTTTTCTGTTATGGTGAACCTACAAGGATAGAAGTATGGAAGCTGTCACTGCTGACTTGTTTAATGCTTAACTGCAGAAACATATAGAAGATACAAATGAAGCAAGCAGTGTAGTATTTGTCTAGACTTGGTATCAGCCCCTTGGAAACCACTGTTCAACAAAGCTCAGACTGGGAGAGGGAGAGCAGCCTGTGAAGCCATTTAGTTGAGCACAGGTGTGGACTGGCCTTTTGGAAACTCGGGCACTGTCCGAGGGCCCGGGGTCAGTAGGGGGCCCCATGAGATGCCCCTGGTACCTTTTTCATAGGCTTTTTTGAGTTTGGGCAAGGACACAAGGGCTCCATGATCCCCTATTGCCCGGGGGCCCCATGAGTTGTCAGTCCGCCCCTGTTGAGCAGACTAATAAAGATATGAACTCTCCTGCTTGCTGCTTCACTGTTCACTGTACAGTCACAGGCTAGGGGAGACAAGACAAAGCTGATACCAAAATGTATGTATGCATATTTCATCTGTGCATTTAGCTGTTTGTCTGGAGTTCAGTTTTAAGGTACAGATTAAGTGCCTGTTATATTGATACTGGCTTCATTAACTAGTGGGCCACTGTCCTGGAATAAGCATTCAGCCAGTACAGTCCAGAAACTGGGATCTCCCATAATTGACAATTGAGACAATTGCGGCAGTCCTCATGGTGGGCATCAATACTCAGCACAAAAGCAGCAATGCACACTGCAATCTGTATACATCACAGATCAAAGTACAACTTGCTAGGTAGATTAAGGGACAGGGTTAGTTATGCATGTGCATATCCATATTTTCATGTGAGCTATTGATGCAGCCATACCATATTGGACCATTTTGGACCACTCTTCTTTCGTCAACTGCTCCAGGTCTCTCAGATTGGAAGGGTTTCTTTTCCCAGCTGCAGTTTTGAGATCTCTCCACAGGTACTCTGTGGGATTGAGATCTGGACTCATTGTTGGCCAGTTCAGTACACTCCAGCACTTTGTCTGAAACCATTTCTGGGTGCATTTTGATGTGTGGTTTGGGTCATTGTCCTGCTGTAAGATCCATGACCGCTAACGGAGACCAAACTTTCTAACACTGGGCCCTACATTGCACCCCAAAATTCTTTGGTAGTCTTCAGATTTCATATTGCCATGCACACGGTCAAGACATCCAGTGCCTGAAGCAGCAAAGTAAACCCAAAACATAAGTGAACCTCCAATTTGTTTATCTTTGTTTATACCTCTCTGCTGGAATTTTGGACGACTCTTCTTTCGCCAACTGCTCCAAGTCTCTCAGATTGGAAGGGTTCCTTTTCCCAACTGCTGTTTTGAGATCTCTCCACAGGTGCTCTATGGGATTGAGATCTGGACTCATTGTTGGCCAGTTCAGTACTTGCCAGTGCTTTGTCTTAAACCATTGGCTGCATGCTTGTTGACCCATGATATATACATATATCATATGTGGTACTAAGGAGGTGTTGCCAATTTATATTTGTATGATTTTTGGATTTTACCAATTTAAGTTCATGGCGAGAATTTACTCTACTCAGTGGTGGATTGACCCTTTTTAATATGAGAAGACAAAAAATCATTATGTTTATTTTATGTACTACGCTGTTGAAACAGACTTTCCTGGCCCACCTCACATCAGCACACAATGGAATAACCCTCCATCGGCAAACCCATTGTGTGCTGAGGTGAGGATAGGCCAGAAAAGGAAAATTACAATAAGTATGGATAACAAGTTTCCGTATTCCTGGCCCACCTCAAGTCAGCACACAATGGGTTTACCAATGGAGGGTTACCCTATTGTGTGCTGACATGAGGATAGGCCAGGACAGGAAAATTATGGTAAGTATGGATAACTATTTTTTATAATATGAATCCAATGGAGGTTGGAAACTAGCAGTGTATTATTTGGTACAGAAAATAGTGAGTCTGAGATTGTTTTCTTTTTCTGCTGGTGTATTTTTAAACAGGGGAGCTTCCAGTATGCTAAAAGGCTGCTGTTGACATTTAAGCTTTTAAGAAATATGCACAAGTTTTCTTCAAATTACAAAAAAAATTACAAATTAAAATGTAAAACAATACCAAGCAAGCTTTTGAGCTAACACCTCCTACTTCAGGTTAATATACAAACTGTACCACAAAATATTATATAGGCTATTTTTAGCTCATAAAACTCCCAAGTGGACAGGAACAAAGTTGGGAATTATACAGGGTGGCCTAATGGTCTGTCCAAGAACCCAAAACATTTAATAGAAGACCTTCCTTCTCCATGTATAACAAAAGTACTACTGTTGGGTGGACTGGTTTGTAAAACAAATGACAAATCATATGTAACATGAGCCCAGAGAGGATTATTTTATATACATAAGCATAGGAGATGGTCTGTTATATTCCTACACAACCAAGATTTACTGCAATAAATGTAATTGTCCACACCTTAGATAACTTGAAATATAACTAAGCGAACTGAGGTTTACTAGGTAAACAATTGCTTTTATTGGTTGCATACTAGTTATATCACTGAAGTAAATTTGTGTTTGTGGTCAGGGTCTGGAATGGTAACATATTTGAAAAAGGACAATGGCTATTTTTGTACAATGCAAGATACAATAAGATATAAATATTTCTGTTAGAAAGGTGTGAGCAGGATTATTGCTTTCATTCATTTAAGCCTGTTTCAGGACACTGGTAAACATTTAAACAAAGTGATATCATACCTCATAATATCATATACTTTAGAGAGCTAAATAAGAAGGGTGTGCTATCTACCAAGAAACTGGCATAATCCCCTTTGACATCTCATGGTGACACACAAACTGATGTGAAAGAAAAATCTTTCAAAAAAAGATTTATACATATATCAAATTCACATCTAAAAAAAGCAATATTCAAATATGCATATACAAAAAAGGTCATCGATATAGCGCAAAAATGGGAGACCTAAAATGTGGGTACTCTCCCACCATTTCATGTATAAATTGGCCAGTGAGGGAAAATATTTGCCATCAAAGGAAAATAACTATGCATATATAAATTATCCAATACTTAAAGTGCTTGTAAACCTCAGACATGAAATATGACCAAAGCATATCCCTCTATAGTGTGTTCTTGTCTCTATCCAGTGCACTAAGTGTAATTTCTGTCTGCTGCCTTGTTCCTATGCTATAAACATGAATCACTTCTGACAGGTTTTCCTGACACCAAGAGAAAAAAGGTGATAGGGAAGGGACCTTCAGCTGTTTGACAGCTCTGTTCCTGTGAGCTGTGTGAAGGGGGAGGTGTAAATTCCATCCAATAAGCTCTAAGAGCTCTCCTCACTGATGTAACTTCATTTCTCAGCCCCTTGCTTTTCAGAGCTGAGAGATCCTGTGTAAATTCTGCACTTTAAATGGACATCGAGCAAAGACAGCTGTAGATAAACAGCTAAAACTTATATAGAGGGATATTTTTCATGTCTGTGTATCACCAGTCACTAGTGGGCCAGTCACTTCACTGGGTATATGTGAGGTTTTTTTGGGAATAGTTAGAGCGTACGTCACCACGCACGCATGGTGGATTGCGGCCATTTTGAATGTGGGCATGTGCAGAGGTATCTGTATACCTTTAACTTCTGGATTTTGTAAGTACAATTTTAATAAATTAGATTTTTAATCTTCATTATTTACACTATGGAGAGTGTGTTTACTCTTTGCATGTCTGGTTGGAACCTATTATGAGTCTGAGATTGATACTGGAGAGCGAGTGTGATAAACCTGGATGGTTAGAGTTGAAGAGAGAGACTTACCCTGGCAAACCTGGATAGTTGCAGCAGCAAGAGGGATATCCAACATCACGCTGTTCTTGACCGCTCTATAATTTGTGGGTCAAGCTAATCTGGTAACCTCCCTTTGAACACTGTGTGTGGTGAAGCACTGGCATGAATAAGCGACAGCATCACTTATTGCTGACATTTGAGAAGAATATTGCAGCTGGTATTTTTTTCATTCACTTGGATCTGGGACTTCTTTTGTATAAACTTCTTTACATATGTTTAGTTTTGCTTTTTAAAGTAGAAACATCTCAAGTAATCCATGTGTAATTTTACTATCATATTATTACTATAATATTATTATCCTCTAGTGTAGATCCCACACAGAAAAAAGTGGAGTTCCCCTTAATCATACATACCAGACCTTTATCCTTGATGAGGGCCTGGTATGAATATCAAAGGGAACTCCATTCAAAAAGCAAAAAAAAAATAAAAAAAGAAAGTGTGGTGTCCCTTCCAGACCCTTATATGAGCATGCAAGCCAGGAAAGGAGCATAAATTAAATTTGATTAGTAAATGAAGACACACACTTTTGGACAAGTCCTTTGTTAAAAAAAAAAAAAAAAAAAAAGTCCCAAAATGTCCTACAATGTAAATCCATTGCCAATCATGTTGTCCAATGGGTTATGCATAAATAATATAGTTACTTTCTAACAGTGTGATTTTTTTTTTTTTTTACATTTCAGTTCCACAACTTTATAAATTGATGGCCAGTTCACACTACATGCATTTCGGTTGCTTTTTTTCTGCATCCAAAATGCACAGAAAGTAGGTTATATGGTTAACAATGTCATAGTTCACATCAGTGCTTGCGAAAAAAACAGGCTGCATTTTTTTGCACAGAACTGTACTGGAATGCAGTAAAATGCACCAAAAATGCACTGGAATGGACATGTCCCTATTTAAACTGAAGAAAAAGAGAGGGGAAAAATTAACCGGAAAGCATCAAAAACACACCGGAAAGCATCAAAAATGCACCAAAACCCATCAAAAACGTACATGCAGAAACGCATCTGGAATGCATATGGACTGTGTTTCTATAGTGTGAACCAGCCCTGAGACAAATTACAATACAATAAATACAATACAATGAATACAAGAAACAAGGCCAGAATTTTGAAATGGTGGACTTGACCAATGGACAACCTGGTACAAATAGCTCAGATTGTGATTAGAGATGAGCGAAGAAATGAAAAATTCGATTCGACTGATTCGGCGAATTCGTGGACAATATTCGATTCGAGTCGAATAAATTCGCTGTGAATTTAACTTAAAAAAGGGTGTTTCTAGGCTTCAGAGAGACTTAATATTAGTGCAGAACACTGTACCTTTAATTTAAATGCCCTTGGAGTCTGCTGGGGAAGAGAAATAATACTGTCAGTCAGTATGACATGCAGATGAGTGCCGTCGATCTTAGAATCACCGCACACTTCACTCATTTGGGCAGTCACGGGGCCAAAACCAGAGTGTGGAGCCACAGTGTGGCGGTGGAGGCAGCAGCAATGGGAGGCCATACAGCACCCTATGACAAAAATGGAAACCACCAGCAGTGTGAGGAGACCTGAAAGTGGCACATGGCAGAGTGTGGCGATAGAGACAGCAGCAATGGGAGGCCGTACAGGGACCCATGACACACTCTGGACCTGGCAGCAGCATGAGGAGGCGGTACAGGGGCCCATGACAGATTACGGGCCTGGCAGCAGCATGAGGAGTCGGTACAGGGGCCCATGGCAGATTACGGGCCTGGCAGCAGCAATGGGAGGCCGTACAGGGACCCATGACACACTCTGGACCTGGCAGCAGCATGGGGAGGCGGTACAGGGGCCCATGACAGATTACGGGCCTGGCAGCAGCATGAGGAGTCGGTACGGGGGCCCATGACACACTCTGGACCTGGCAGCAGCATGAGGAGGCGGTACAGGGGCGCATGACAGATTACGAGCCTGGCAGCAGCAACTTGGACAGGAGGACGTTCAGCTTCTGCACCGTCGGGTGCGTGCTCGCAAACTGTTGTCTCTTGGAAACGGATTCCAAGAAAGACTGCTGACGGAATCCGTGAAGAGGAGTAGCAGGAGAAGGAGCATCTGAACGAGCGGAATATGCCAACAAGCGACAACAGTGGCCCATGACAGATTACGGGCCTGGCAGCAGCATGAGGAGTCGGTACGGGGGCCCATGGCAGATTACGGGCCTGGCAGCAGCTATGGGAGGCCCGTAATCTGCCAGCACCCTATGACAAAAAATGGAACCCACCAGCAGTGTGAGGAGACCTGAAAGTGGCACATGGCAGAGTGTGGCGATGGAGACAGCAGCAATGGGAGGCCGTACAGGGACCCATGAGAGACTCTGGACCTGGCAGCAGCATGAGGAGGCGGTATAGGGGCCCATGGCAGATTAGGGGCCTGGCAGCAGCTATGGGAGGCCCGTAATCTGCCAGCACCCTATGACAAAAAATGGAACACACCAGCAGTGTGAGGAGACCTGAAAGTGGCACATGGCAGAGTGTGGCGATGGAGGCAGCAGCAATGGGAGGCCGTACAGGGACCCATGAGAGACTCTGGACTTGGCAGCAGCATGAGGAGGCGGTATAGGGGCCCATGGCAGATTAGGGGCCTGGCAGCAGCTATGGGAGGCCCGTAATCTGCCAGCACCCTATGACAAAAAATGGAACACACCAGCAGTGTGAGGAGACCTGAAAGTGGCACATGTTTGGGGCATGATTCATGGCGGATTTAGTCAGTTGTGTCAGGAACTGGTGGTTTGAAATCCAGACTAATCCACGCCTGATTCATTTTCACAAACGTGAGTCTCTCCACACTTTGGGTGGACAGTCGTGTCCTCCGCGGAGTTGCAATACCTCCTGCCGCACTAAACACGCGCTCCGATGCCACGCTACTGGCCGGGCATGACAGCCTTTCAAGGGCAAATTCAGCTAGTTGGGGCCAAAGGTCAAGTTTCGTTGCCCAGTAGTCAAGGGGATTGTCTACCTCGGTTGGCAGGGTGCTGTCCAAGTAGGCCTAAGCCTGTTGTTTGAGGTCCTGCTCCAGGTCCACCTGATGCTGCTGCTGCGGCTGGTTAGTAGTTTCCTCACTGCGCTGGTGAAGAAAGCTACTCATCATCGACTGCAGACTGAGGCAGCCGCTGCTGGTGGAGCTGCCACTGCTCCTACCACCCCACCCCTCCCCTGCTGCCATGGCAGCGGAACACGAGCGCACAGGGCCCACAGTGTCTGAGGATGGACGTTGGCGCAGACAGGCAGAGACCAGCTGACTACATAGGTGGTTTTTATAGTACGTTATTTTGGCCTCCCTCTCAGCAGGTGTGAAAAAGGCCACCATTTTTGAACGGTAGCGAGGGTCCAACAAGGTGGACAGCCAAAAGTCATCCCTCTGTCTGATGGTTATTATTCGGCTGTCGCTACGCAAGCAACCGAGCATGCTATGGGCCATTTGTGCCAAGGAATGCGAGGGACTCCCTGCCTCCATCTCCACAGCATACTGCCACGGTGCGTCTAGGTCCTCTGTCTCCTCTTCCTCCTCCTCTACCAGATGCTCCTGCTCCTCCACTCCTGTCCGCTGAGTGGAAAAACCACCCATTTCACTCAATAATTCCTGAGCACCAATGTCCTCCTCTACCTCCTCCTCTTCTTCCAGTCCTGCCCCCACAGGGGCCATGTGGCGTTGAGATCTGTGCGCCACGTCTACCGCACCCTGACCAGCCATTGTTAACAGCATTTGTTCCAGGACGTGCAACAGAGGAATGACGTCGTTCATCCCATAGTCCTGCCGACTCACGAATAGCGTGGCCTCCTCAAAGGGCCTGAGCAAGCGCAGGTGTCACGCATGAGCTGCCAATGGCTGACATCTAAGTTACACAGGGAGTACCTTTATCTGCTTTTAACATCAGGAAATCTGTGATGGCCTTTTGCTGTTCGTAAAGGCGGTCTAACATATGTAGGGTTGAATTCCACCTTGTTGCAACGTCACAGCATGAGGAGTCGGTATAGGGGCCCATGGCAGATTAGGGGCCTGGCAGCAGTTATGGGAGGCCCATAATCTGCCAGCACCCTATGACAAAAAATGGAACACACCAGCAGTGTGAGGAGACCTGAAAGTGGCACATGGCAGAGTGTGGCGATGGAGACAGCAGCAATGGGAGGCCGTACAGGGACCATGACAGACTCTGGACTTGGCAGCAGCATGAGGAGGCGGTATATAGGGGCCCATGGCAGATTAGGGGCCTGGCAGCAGCTATGTGAGGCCCGTAATCTGCCTGCACCCTATGTCAAAAAATTTAACACACCAGCAGTGTGAAGAGACCTGAAAGTGGCACATGGCAGCAGAGTGTGGCGATGGAGACAGCAGCAATGGGAGGCCGTACAGGGACCCATGAGAGACTCTGGACTTGGCAGCAGCATGAGGAGGCGGTATATAGGGGCCCATGGCAGATTAGGGGCCTGGCAGCAGCTATGTGAGGCCCGTAATCTGCCTGCACCCTATGTCAAAAAATTTAACACACCAGCAGTGTGAAGAGACCTGAAAGTGGCACATGGCAGCAGAGTGTGGCGATGGAGACAGCAGCAATGGGAGGCCGTACAGGGACCCATGAGAGACTCTAGACTTGGCAGCAGCATGAGGAGGCGGTATATAGGGGCCCATGGCAGATTAGGGGCCTGGCAGCAGCTATGTGAGGCCCGTAATCTGCCTGCACCTTATGTCAAAAAATTTAACACACCAGCAGTGTGAAGAGACCTGAAAGTGGCACATGGCAGCAGAGTGTGGCGATGGAGACAGCAGCAATGGGAGGCCGTACAGGGACCCATGAGAGACTCTGGACTTGGCAGCAGCATGAGGAGGCGGTATATAGGGGCCCATGGCAGATTAGGGGCCTGGCAGCAGCTATGTGAGGCCCGTAATCTGCCTGCACCCTATGTCAAAAAATTTAACACACCAGCAGTGTGAAGAGACCTGAAAGTGGCACATGGCAGCAGAGTGTGGCGATGGAGACAGCAGCAATGGGAGGCCGTACAGGGACCATGACAGACTCTGGACTTGGCAGCAGCATGAGGAGGCGGTATATAGGGGCCCATGGCAGATTAGGGGCCTGGCAGCAGCTATGTGAGGCCCGTAATCTGCCTGCACCCTATGTCAAAAAATTTAACACACCAGCAGTGTGAAGAGACCTGAAAGTGGCACATGGCAGCAGAGTGTGGCGATGGAGACAGCAGCAATGGGAGGCCGTACAGGGACCCATGACAGACTCTGGACTTGGCAGCAGCATGAGGAGGCGGTATATAGGGGCCCATGGCAGATTAGGGGCCTGGCAGCAGCTATGGGAGGCCCGTAATCTGCCAGCACCCTATGTCAAAAAATTCTACACACCAGCAGTGTGTGAGGAGACCTGAAAGTGGCACATGGCAGAGTGTGGCGATGGAGACAGCAGCAATGGGAGGCCGTACAGGGACCCATGACAGACTCTGGACTTGGCAGCAGCATGAGGAGGCGGTATATAGGGGCCCATGGCAGATTAGGGGCCTGGCAGCAGCTATGGGAGGCCCGTAATCTGCCAGCACCCTATGTCAAAAAATTCAACACACCAGCAGTGTGTGAGGAGACCTGAAAGTGGCACATGGCAGAGTGTGGCGATGGAGAAAGCAGCAATGGGAGGCCGTACAGGGACCCATGAGAGACTCTGGACCTGGCAGCAGCATGAGGAGGCGGTATATAGGGGCCTATGGCAGATTAGGGGCCTGGCAGCAGCTATGTGAGGCCCGTAATCTGCCTGCACCCTATGTCAAAAAATTAAACACACCAGCAGTGTGAAGAGACCTGAAAGTGGCACATGGCAGAGTGTGGCGATGGAGACAGCAGCAATGGGAGGCCGTACAGGGACCATGACAGACTCTGGACTTGGCAGCAGCATGAGGAGGCGGTATATAGGGGCCCATGGCAGATTAGGGGCCTGGCAGCAGCTATGTGAGGCCCGTAATCTGCCTGCACCCTATGTCAAAAAATTTAACACACCAGCAGTGTGAAGAGACCTGAAAGTGGCACATGGCAGCAGAGTGTGGCGATGGAGACAGCAGCAATGGGAGGCCGTACAGGGACCCATGAGAGACTCTGGACTTGGCAGCAGCATGAGGAGGCGGTATATAGGGGCCCATGGCAGATTAGGGGCCTGGCAGCAGCTATGTGAGGCCCGTAATCTGCCTGCACCCTATGTCAAAAAATTTAACACACCAGCAGTGTGAAGAGACCTGAAAGTGGCACATGGCAGCAGAGTGTGGCGATGGAGACAGCAGCAATGGGAGGCCGTACAGGGACCCATGACAGACTCTGGACTTGGCAGCAGCATGAGGAGGCGGTATATAGGGGCCCATGGCAGATTAGGGGCCTGGCAGCAGCTATGGGAGGCCCGTAATCTGCCAGCACCCTATGTCAAAAAATTCTACACACCAGCAGTGTGTGAGGAGACCTGAAAGTGGCCCATGCTTAGTGTGGCGATGGAGACAGCAGCAATGGGAGGCCGTACAGGGACCCATGAGAGACTCTGGACTTGGCAGCAGCATGAGGAGGCGGTATATAGGGGCCCATGGCAGATTAGGGGCCTGGCAGCAGCTATGTGAGGCCCGTAATCTGCCTGCACCCTATGTCAAAAAATTTAACACACCAGCAGTGTGAAGAGACCTGAAAGTGGCACATGGCAGCAGAGTGTGGCGATGGAGACAGCAGCAATGGGAGGCCGTACAGGGACCATGACAGACTCTGGACTTGGCAGCAGCATGAGGAGGCGGTATATAGGGGCCCATGGCAGATTAGGGGCCTGGCAGCAGCTATGTGAGGCCCGTAATCTGCCTGCACCCTATGTCAAAAAATTTAACACACCAGCAGTGTGAAGAGACCTGAAAGTGGCACATGGCAGCAGAGTGTGGCGATGGAGACAGCAGCAATGGGAGGCCGTACAGGGACCCATGAGAGACTCTAGACTTGGCAGCAGCATGAGGAGGCGGTATATAGGGGCCCATGGCAGATTAGGGGCCTGGCAGCAGCTATGTGAGGCCCGTAATCTGCCTGCACCCTATGTCAAAAAATTAAACACACCAGCAGTGTGAAGAGACCTGAAAGTGGCACATGGCAGCAGAGTGTGGCGATGGAGACAGCAGCAATGGGAGGCCGTACAGGGACCATGACAGACTCTGGACTTGGCAGCAGCATGAGGAGGCGGTATATAGGGGCCCATGGCAGATTAGGGGCCTGGCAGCAGCTATGTGAGGCCCGTAATCTGCCTGCACCCTATGTCAAAAAATTAAACACACCAGCAGTGTGAAGAGACCTGAAAGTGGCACATGGCAGCAGAGTGTGGCGATGGAGACAGCAGCAATGGGAGGCCGTACAGGGACCATGACAGACTCTGGACTTGGCAGCAGCATGAGGAGGCGGTATATAGGGGCCCATGGCAGATTAGGGGCCTGGCAGCAGCTATGTGAGGCCCGTAATCTGCCTGCACCCTATGTCAAAAAATTTAACACACCAGCAGTGTGAAGAGACCTGAAAGTGGCACATGGCAGCAGAGTGTGGCGATGGAGACAGCAGCAATGGGAGGCCGTACAGGGACCCATGAGAGACTCTGGACCTGGCAGCAGCAGGAGGAGGTGGTATATAGGGGCCTATGGCAGATTAGGGGCCTGGCAGCAGCTATAGGAGGCCCGTAATCTGCCAGCACCCTATGTCAAAAAATTCAACACACCAGCAGTGTGAGGAGACCTGAAAGTGGCACATGTTTGAGGCATGATTCATGGCGGATTTAGTCAGTTGTGTCAGGAACTGGTGGTTTGAAATCCAGACTAATCCACGCCTGATTCATTTTCACAAACGTGAGTCTCTCCACACTTTGGGTGGACAGTCGTGTCCTCCGCGGAGTTACAATACCTCCTGCCGCACTAAACACGCGCTCCGATGCCACGCTACTGGCCGGGCATGACAGCCTTTCAAGGGCAAATTCAGCTAGTTGGGGCCAAAGGTCAAGTTTCGTTGCCCAGTAGTCAAGGGGATTGTCTACCTCGGTTGGCAGGGTGCTGTCCAAGTAGGCCCAAGCCTGTTGTTTGAGCTCCTGCTCCAGGTCCACCTGATGCTGCTGCTGCTGCTGCGGCTGGTTAGTAGTTTCCTCACTGCGCTGGTGAAGAAAGCTACTCATCATCGACTGCAGACTGAGGCAGCCGCTGCTGGTGGAGCTGCCACTGCTCCTACCACCCCACCCCTCCCCTGCTGCCATGCCAGCGGAACGCGAGCGCACAGGGCCCACAGTGTCTGAGGATGGACGATGGCGCACAAAGGCAGAGACCAACTGACTACATAGGTGGTTTTTATAGTACGTAATTTTGGCCTCCCTCTCAGCAGGTGTGAAAAAGGCCACCATTTTGGACCGGTAGCGAGGGTCCAACAAGGTGGACAGCCAAAAGTCATCCCTCTGTCTGATGGTTATTATTCGGCTGTCGCTACGCAAGCAACCGAGCATGCTATGGGCCATTTGTGCCAAGGAATGCGAGGGACTCCCTGCCTCCATCTCCACAGCATACTGCCACGGTGCGTCTAGGTCCTCTGTCTCCTCCTCCTCCTCCTCTACCAGATGCTCCTGCTCCTCCACTCCTGTCCGCTGAGTGGAAAAACCACCCATTTCACTCAATAATTCCTGAGCACAAATGTCCTCCTCTACCTCCTCCTCTTCTTCCTGTCCTGCCCCCACAGGGGTCATGTGGCGTTGAGATCTGTGCGCCACGTCTACCGCACCCTGACCAGCCATTGTTAACAGCATTTGTTCCAGGACGTGCAACAGAGGAATGACGTCGTTCATCCCATAGTCCTGCCGACTCACGAATAGCGTGGCCTCCTCAAAGGGCCTGAGCAAGCGGCAGGTGTCACGCATGAGCTGCCAATGGCTGACATCTAAGTTACACAGGGGAGTACCTTTATCCGCTTGTAACATCAGGAAATCGGTGATGGCCTTTCGCTGCTCGTAAAGGCGGTCTAACATGTGTAGGGTTGAATTCCACCTTGTTGCAACGTCGCAGATCAGGCGATGCTGTGGAATTCCGTTCTGCCGCTGCAGCTCAATGAGGGTGTTCTTTGCGGTGTAGGAATGGCTGAAATGCATGCACAGTTTACGTGACATTTTAAGGATGTCTTGCAGTGGGATGGTGGATTTTAGGAACCGCTTGACAACCAGATTGAACACGTGAGCCATGCATGGCGCATGGCACAACCTTCCTTGACGCAGAGCAGACACCATGTTCTTTCCGTTGTCAGTCAACATGGTTCCGATTTTTAGTTTGCGCGGAGACAGCCATCTGTCGATTTCTCTGTTCATTACACTCAGCAGTTCCTCCCCTGTGTGACTACGTTCGCCAAGGCATACCAGGTGCAGCACAGCGTGACACCGTTGCGCCCTGCACATGTGATATGCCGGTCGGGTAATGGGACTTGGCACGGGGGTGGCGGCTGAGGACACGGCGGAAAAAGAGGTGGTAGAGGCGGACATGCTTGCTGGACCAAGGACGTGCAAACGTGGAGGCAAAAGCGTCGTGACCTGTCCAAGTTGCTGGTGCGGCTGTGCCGGCACCACGTTCACCCAGTGGGCCGTAAATGACATGTACTGTCCCTGACCGTAGTTACAGCTCCACACGTCGGCGCTGCCGTGCACTTTGGCAGAGACCGACATGCTCAAAGACTGGCCCACCATCTCTTCTACATGTGAATGCAGGGCTGGCACTGCCTTTTGGGCAAAGAAATGACGGCTTGGCACTCTCCACCGCGGCGCGGCACAAGCCATCATTTCTCGGAAAGGTGCTGAGTCCACCAGTTGGAAAGGGAGGGACTGCAGCACCAGCAACTTGGACAGGAGGACGTTCAGCTTTTGCACCGTCGGGTGCGTGCTCGCAAACTGTTGTCTCTTGGATACGGATTCCAAGAAAGACTGTTGACGGAATCCGAGAAGAGGAGTAGCAGGAGAAGGAGCATCTGAACGAGCGGAAGATGCCAATGAGCGACAACTCCCCTCAGCAGAGGTGTTGGAGCCTTGACTGGCTGATAGAGGGCGATTGACGACGTCGGGTGACGGAGCAAGTAACGGAGCGGGTGATGGAGCGGGGGCTGGGGCAGGCAGAACCGCCGTATGTTTATCACGGTTTTCCCAGGCCACCGAATGGTGACGCTGCATATGCTGACGCAACGCTGTAGTCCCAACATGGGCCCCCTGGCCACGCTTGCATTTCTGGCCACATAGTCGACATACGGCTACGTTTACTTCCTCGGGCGGCTTGAGGAAAAATTGCCACACCACCGAGTAGGAAACTTTGCCCCCGCTACTCTTCACTGGCTGACTGCTACTTCCTCCGTGCGCACCGGCACCACTACTGGCCGTGGTGGTAGGCTGCAGTGGAGCTGGTGCTCTACTCCGTGGACGTTTGGCTCCACTGACACTGATGCGACCCTGCTGCTGTCTCCTGGGCAACCCACCGACTGTTTTGCTCGCTGCCAAGCTGCCACCCTCTTCTCCTGATGATGCGGAAGAAATTGCCTGATGACGACGAGGCTGCCAAGTGCGATCAACCTCCTCATCATCAAGTAGGGTCTCCGCCTCACTACTAGCCCCCTCGGCTGCGTCTGGGTCAGGAGACAGACCTGTCTCTAGACCGGCTACCGAGCCACTCTCCTCGCCAGTACTTGTTCGCTTGGCTGCTGAAAAGGCCGATGTCTCCCCCCGTTCCTGACCGCCCTCTGTTAGCTCTTCCTCACTGTACAGTGGGGCTGAGCCCACAGCATGCGATACTTCGCTTGGTGAGGGAACAGCAAAGGACAGGGGCAGGTAGAGGACACGTGATTTCAGTGGGCTTGGTCCCGGGCCATGCCAACTAACGGTTGTGTCTGACGTACCCACCGACCGTTGGCTGTAGGTGTCAGAGGTGACCTGGGAAGAGGAAGACGACCGAGCCAACCAATCAATGACGGCAGGGTTGTCGGTGGAGACACGACCGCTGGATGACACCGGGAGCACTGGCCTCTGGCTGCGAATACTGCTGCCTCGACCCCTTCCTCTGCTGCCACGTCTGCTCGCTCCTAAAACATTGCCTCCTCTGCCACTCCTCTGCATGTTGTCTGACATACTATTTAATTCAACGATTAGGTGTCCCTGAGTAACAATTCTCTGGCACTCAGTAACAATTCTGTCTGTCCCTGAGTATGAATTCTGTGGCCCTGAGTAACAATTCTGTGTCTGTGCGAGTAACAATTCTGTGTCTGTGCGAGTAACAATTCTGTGTCTGTGCAAGTAACAATTTTGTGTCTGTGCGAGTAACAATTCTCTGGCACTCAGTAACAATTCTGTCTGTCCCTGAGTAACAATTCTCTGGCACTCAGTAACAATTCTGTCTGTCCCTGAGTAACAATTCTCTGGCACTCAGTAACAATTCTGTCTGTCCCTGAGTATGAATTCTGTGGCCCTGAGTAACAATTCTGTGTCTGCGCGAGTAACAATTCTGTGTCTGTGCAAGTAACAATTTTGTGTCTGTGCGAGTAACAATTCTCTGGCACTCAGTAACAATTCTGTCTGTCCCTGAGTAACAATTCTCTGGCACTCAGTAACAATTCTGTCTGTCCCTGAGTAACAATTCTCTGGCACTCAGTAACAATTCTGTCTGTCCCTGAGTAACAATTCTCTGGCACTCAGTAACAATTCTGTCTGTCCCTGAGTAACAATTCTCTGGCACTCAGTAACAATTCTGTCTGTCCCTGAGTATGAATTCTGTGGCCCTGAGTAACAATTCTGTGTCTGTGCGAGTAACAATTCTGTGTCTGTGCAAGTAACAATTTTGTGTCTGTGCGAGTAACAATTCTCTGGCACTCAGTAACAATTCTGTCTGTCCCTGAGTAACAATTCTCTGGCACTCAGTAACAATTCTGTCTGTCCCTGAGTAACAATTCTCTGGCACTCAGTAACAATTCTGTCTGTCCCTGAGTATGAATTCTGTGGCCCTGAGTAACAATTCTGTGTCTGTGCGAGTAACAATTCTGTGTCTGTGCAAGTAACAATTTTGTGTCTGTGCGAGTAACAATTCTCTGGCACTCAGTAACAATTCTGTCTGTCCCTGAGTAACAATTCTCTGGCACTCAGTAACAATTCTGTCTGTCCCTGAGTAACAATTCTCTGGCACTCAGTAACAATTCTGTCTGTCCCTGAGTATGAATTCTGTGGCCCTGAGTAACAATTCTGTGTCTGTGCGAGTAACAATTCTGTGTCTGTGCAAGTAACAATTTTGTGTCTGTGCGAGTAACAATTCTCTGGCACTCAGTAACAATTCTGTCTGTCCCTGAGTAACAATTCTCTGGCACTCAGTAACAATTCTGTCTGTCCCTGAGTAACAATTCTCTGGCACTCAGTAACAATTCTGTCTGTCCCTGAGTAACAATTCTCTGGCACTCAGTAACAATTCTGTCTGTCCCTGAGTAACAATTCTCTGGCGCTCAGTAACAATTCTGTCTGTCCCTGAGTATGAATTCTGTGGCCCTGAGTAACAATTCTGTGTCTGTGCGAGTAACAATTCTGTGTCTGTGCAAGTAACAATTTTGTGTCTGTGCGAGTAACAATTCTCTGGCACTCAGTAACAATTCTGTCTGTCCCTGAGTAACAATTCTCTGGCACTCAGTAACAATTCTGTCTGTCCCTGAGTAACAATTCTCTGGCACTCAGTAACAATTCTGTCTGTCCCTGAGTATGAATTCTGTGGCCCTGAGTAACAATTCTGTGTCTGTGCGAGTAACAATTCTGTGTCTGTGCAAGTAACAATTTTGTGTCTGTGCGAGTAACAATTCTCTGGCACTCAGTAACAATTCTGTCTGTCCCTGAGTAACAATTCTCTGGCACTCAGTAACAATTCTGTCTGTCCCTGAGTATGAATTCTGTGGCCCTGAGTAACAATTCTGTGTCTGCGCGAGTAACAATTCTGTGTCTGTGCAAGTAACAATTTTGTGTCTGTGCGAGTAACAATTCTCTGGCACTCAGTAACAATTCTGTCTGTCCCTGAGTAACAATTCTCTGGCACTCAGTAACAATTCTGTCTGTCCCTGAGTAACAATTCTCTGGCACTCAGTAACAATTCTGTCTGTCCCTGAGTATGAATTCTGTGGCCCTGAGTAACAATTCTGTGTCTGTGCGAGTAACAATTCTGTGTCTGTGCAAGTAACAATTTTGTGTCTGTGCGAGTAACAATTCTCTGGCACTCAGTAACAATTCTGTCTGTCCCTGAGTAACAATTCTCTGGCACTCAGTAACAATTCTGTCTGTCCCTGAGTAACAATTCTCTGGCACTCAGTAACAATTCTGTCTGTCCCTGAGTATGAATTCTGTGGCCCTGAGTAACAATTCTGTGTCTGTGCGAGTAACAATTCTGTGTCTGTGCAAGTAACAATTTTGTGTCTGTGCGAGTAACAATTCTCTGGCACTCAGTAACAATTCTGTCTGTCCCTGAGTAACAATTCTCTGGCACTCAGTAACAATTCTGTCTGTCCCTGAGTAACAATTCTCTGGCACTCAGTAACAATTCTGTCTGTCCCTGAGTAACAATTCTCTGGCACTCAGTAACAATTCTGTCTGTCCCTGAGTAACAATTCTCTGGCGCTCAGTAACAATTCTGTCTGTCCCTGAGTATGAATTCTGTGGCCCTGAGTAACAATTCTGTGTCTGTGCGAGTAACAATTCTGTGTCTGTGCAAGTAACAATTTTGTGTCTGTGCGAGTAACAATTCTCTGGCACTCAGTAACAATTCTGTCTGTCCCTGAGTAACAATTCTCTGGCACTCAGTAACAATTCTGTCTGTCCCTGAGTAACAATTCTCTGGCACTCAGTAACAATTCTGTCTGTCCCTGAGTATGAATTCTGTGGCCCTGAGTAACAATTCTGTGTCTGCGCGAGTAACAATTCTGTGTCTGTGCAAGTAACAATTTTGTGTCTGTGCGAGTAACAATTCTCTGGCACTCAGTAACAATTCTGTCTGTCCCTGAGTAACAATTCTCTGGCACTCAGTAACAATTCTGTCTGTCCCTGAGTAACAATTCTCTGGCACTCAGTAACAATTCTGTCTGTCCCTGAGTAACAATTCTCTGGCACTCAGTAACAATTCTGTCTGTCCCTGAGTAACAATTCTCTGGCACTCAGTAACAATTCTGTCTGTCCCTGAGTAACAATTCTCTGGCACTCAGTAACAATTCTGTCTGTCCCTGAGTAACAATTCTGTCTGTCCCTGAGAATGAATTCTGTGGCCCTGAGTAAGAATTCTCTGGCACTCAGTAACAATTCTGTCTGTCCCTGAGTAACAATTCTCTGGCACTCAGTAACAATTCTGTCTGTCCCTGAGTAAAAATTCTGTGGCCCTAATAACGTTTCTGTGGCCCTAAGTAACAATTCTCTGGCACTGAGTAACAATTCTGTCTGTCCCTGAGTATGAATTCTGTGGCCCTAACTAGCGTTTCTTTGTCCCTAAATAACGATTCTGTGGCCCTCATTAACAAGTCTGTGTCCCTGAGTAATGGTTCTCTGTCCCTAAGTAACTTCTCTCTGTCCCCAATTCTCGTTTCTGTGGCCCTAACTCTGTCCCTGTCCCTAGTACAGAGCGGTCTGCCTCTGTTCAATGACTGCAGGCAAATGAAGATTTCCAAAATGGCCGCTATATATACCTCGACCATTACACAGTGCTGGCTGGCTGGCTGCTGATTGGCTGATGCGATCACATGTCGTTGAGGAATGCATTATGGGGCAGCGCGCCTTGTCTGCGCGCCTTCCCCGACATCCCCGCTCCGTCGCCGCACATGTCAGCCGCCATTTTCGGAAAAATTTCGATTCGCGCGTCCGAATTAGGCTGTTTTTCGGATTCGGCACGAATCGAAATTTTTCCGATATTCGACTCGAATTCCACTTCGGATACTTCGATTCGCTCATCTCTAATTGTGATATTGAAAAAAGGTTAGAAAAATAAAGTGAACTGAATTTTTTAGGGAAGCTTGAGCATTTTACCATATGAACCTTACTAAAAAATGAGAATACCTACAGTAACTATAGATTGGTATTTCAATATGAAATGATTCAAATATTAGCTGATCTTTTCTGTCTCAAACAAAGGTATACATACCCAATTGTGGGACTAGGATTACGAATATGGAGATTTTCTCTTTGTGTGTGTGTGCTTTTTTATTGTTTGAACTAGATGGGTAGTGTCTTTTTCCAACCTGACTAACTATATAACTATATAATGCAGCACAGTGTCTTAGAGCAACATTTCTCAACCTTTTCAGTCACGTCACCTTTTAAAAGTATGCAAAATCTCAAGGCACCCCAGTCTAAAAAATCATTTCCTTATCGGTCAGAAACTTGACCCTGGGACAATGCACACAACCGCCTGGAGGAAATTAACTTCACATCCGAAGCCCCCCTTCATGTCAAAGACCTTCCTATCACATCAAAGTGCCCTCTTCACATTAGATTTGTCCCTTCATATCAGAGGTCCCTCATCACATCAGAGTCCACCTTTTACATTAGATGTACCCCTATACATGAGATCCCCCATCACATCAGAGTCACTTCCATACATCAGAGGCCCACTCTACATGAGTCCCCAACAATTTCAGAGCACCTCTCCCTTCATATTCCCACATTTCAGAGCCCCCCTAATCATAGAGTACCCTGATCACAAGACCCCCCAAATCACACAGCCTCCCCATTACAAATCCACTCCAATCACATAGGCCCCTCATCACTTCAGAGCCCTACCTTGCACCCCACTCCACTAAACCATGGCAACCTTTGACACTAATCCAGGGAAAACTGGGTACTGTGCTTGTGTCACTCTGGGGAAACCCAAAAGACACGCCAGGGTGCTGCAGCACTGTGGTTGAGAAACACGTAGGATAATAGTTCTTGCAATTGTTTGTACCACATACTCTCTAATTAACAACCATCATGAACAAATTATTACTCTTAAACATAGACTAAAAGTTTATAGTTGCTGTTTGGTTTTCAGTTTACTTTTCCACTATATTTATACTTCATCCTACAGATTTCTGCAAATGGTTTCTATAGTCTTGGGCTAGTCATTAAAGTTGATTGCATTTTAAATGCTATGGCCCTATTTACCTAGGAGCCTGGTAGAGGAGCCCCATCCTTCTGTAACTGGCAGATTTCAGTGGAAACAAAAGTTATGATTTTAGATTTCCAACACAAAAGTCATCTACCTGTAAAACCTTTTATTGCATCTCCTTTAGAGAATGATAACAGAAAAAACAGGATTTTTTTTTATATGTGTGCGTGATTCAAGTGAACATAACTTTATTTAGTAATCCAAGTGAACTTTCTTGGAGTTTAGCTCACTGTATGTTCTAAATAGGTCATGCAAATTAGCAGGTATCAGGGTTTGGTTTCCCCTTACCATCCCCTTAAAGGTATGTGCGCACATTGCATTTCAACATACTTTTGCTGTGTGCTAACAGCTTTTGGCTATTAATATGTGCAAATAGATTCAAAAGAAAATATTAAATATAAATATATGATCACAATGCTAAATTCTGAGAAGCCATAAACAGGTCTGGATGCATTTTTATAACATTATGCATTCACAACAGGATGATCAGCAAACAAGAATTTACCACTGAAGATAATGACATATTTTACAAAACAAAAAATGCAGGTAACAGCAACCAGGCATAACAAATCTAAAGGAGGATTGGTTAAGTATAGTCATCTATTAAATGTTAAATATTTCTTTGTTGTGTATCCCCACCTAAACAATTATTTTCATGACGTTCAGGTTTTGAATGCTTCTATAAAACCTAGCAACCTAGCACATACATTTAAATACTTAATTTCCTCTGATCCTTCAAGGTCGAGAGGAGGAAATTATCATAAGATCAATATTCAAATCTGAATGCTTACAGGATGCAGACTCCGGGGGACGGAAATCGACACTTTACCAGCTACTTCATACATCAAATACTAAATGGCCCCACCAACTAGAGTGGGAAGCAGACTTAGGTGCAGAGATAGTCTAGGAGACTGGACTAAATGCATGGAAAAGATCCATAAAGGTATACTTAATACAACCTTGTTCGAAGCAATGTACAAAGTCCTTTCCAAGTAGTATTTAGTCCCCTACAGACTTGCCAAGATATATCCTCAAGCATCCCCTCTCTGCTTCCGGACCGGCGGACTGGAGAGCACCATATTTCACATTTGGTGGACCTGCCGCTAGGTCTGACGGTTCTGGACATTATCAACTCTTATCTACACCATAACATCTGTCAACATATTGAAAAATGGCATTCTTGAATGAACTGATGGCAGATATCCATAAACATACCTAGACTTTAATATTTTTTATATTTCTGGTGGTGAAAATATTGATCACCATGGCATGGAAATCCCTAGTTGTTCAAATAATCACTACCAAGAACAAACTTATGCTTCATGAGAAGCTAGCTAGCATCTTACAAGATAAACAAACCAAATTCAGTAGGATTGAGGACCCTTGGCTGCAATATTTGCAGTCTTCAGATTAATGGAGTAAAGGGTATTGGGGCCTGGCTCTGGAGGAGCTACCTGTTAAAGCACTCTTACATCACCTCCATCCCAATTCTTTCCCTTTTTCCCTCTCTCTCTCTCACTCTCCTCTCCCTGAATGTTCAATATGATTTATCATGAGGCTTGAACCATGGGACAAAGTCTTCTATTGGATATACCTACCTGTTAATGCACACTTCAGTCACTAATGGCCTATTCTACTCAGAATTTGGGTATGGCTTAGAGTGAGCTTCGTTCTGCAAAAGTGAATATGTATAGACAGGAGACTCCATGTACCAGCATTATGGCAAGATCTTTCTACGATGATATTGGATGATGTGCTGTGCACATTAACATTTATATGGTTATCGACTGTGCTTTATTCAAACCCCTGTCTAAAACAAATGCTTGTAACTTGCTTTTTCTATTAAAACAATAAAAAGCATTGGTAAAGAAAGTCATAGATTCTAGATTGTGGTCGTATTTACCTATACAATCCAAGCACTAAATTATTTTTTTTAGATGTGTACACATCACAGGTATAGTACAAAGTTAATGAGACCCTTGAGTTTTAGAAGAGCCTCTCTAACTTTGATATTCTTAATAATTTGGAAAATGACTTTAAAACAAAATTTCCCCTAACCCTAGTACTAAGGGTCATAATACATTGATGTTATTTGCTATAATGGGAAAAAATGTTTAGGTGAATAAGTAAAAATTTGCATATATTTTATGTCAAAGTATTTCAACAAAAATAATTAAAAAACAACTATTTTAGTTTTTTTTTTGTAATGAATGATTTGAGAAACTTAATGTGGGTTACCGCTCTGTCTATAACTTTAGCAAATATTTCAACCCAATATTTCAAAGACTTCTTCATTAAGCTAGGCCAAGGAGCACTGATGGGGGGGGCAAAGTAATCAAGGATCAAGTTACACAAGTAATCCTGTCCATTCTTCATTAAGCTAGGTCAAGGAGCACTGATGGGGGGGCAAAGTAATCAAGGATCAAGTTACACAAGTAATCCTGTCCATTCTTCATTAAGCTAGGTCAAGGAGCACTGATGGGGGGCAAAGTAATCAAGGATCAAGTTACACAAGTAATCCTGTCCATAGTGACAACTTGCAAGTTACAGGATCACTAGGAGAGGGAGCTCTTATGATGTTGCTCCCTTGTTGGCCAAAACAGTGACACCAGAGCAACACTGCCGTGTCCTTGTAAGTGATCATGTTGCAGTTGACTTGCCATCAGTGACAGGATTACTACAGTAGCATAGCTCTAACTCTAACCCTACCCTTTTAGTTAGACAGATAATCTCTTGTAGGACTACTGCAACTAATTAGAGAACAAGAGAATGATACTTTGAGGGTTCAGACATGGGCACCTCTGTGTTACCAGATACCATATTGGTTCTATCGATTTTACTTATACAGTGTAACTAATAGATTATGTATCATCATTGTATCATCATCATCTAATATCTATGGATCATTTTATCCATTGTATATTCTGTCTCTGTTGCACAAAATCTGACACAAATTAGATTCTGCCACTTCTTTATTGAGGAGCTTCAAGGGGTAAATGGAGCATGCTTTTGATCTCAGTTTGAGATGCTTTTGAAAGCATTCAGATTTGCAGGTGCAGCTGACCAGCTTCAGTTGCTTTTGCACTCCCATAGAAATGTATGGAGGATACTTTGTATTCAAATATACAGTATAACAATACACATCATAGATATTGAAGTGCGCTTGTGCTATGTTAATAGTTAAAGCTGAACTCCAGGCCCAGACTGATCTTTTTACAGGAGAGTCAAGCGCAAGCCCCTGCAGGAGCAAATTGGATCATGCTTTGCTGGAGTTTTTGCCTTCCTCTGGATCAACTTCTTTTTTTTTTATGGTCGAACTGGATGGACTTTTGTCTTTTTTCAGCCAGACTAACTATGTAACAAAGGCAATGTTTCATGCTGAGTTACTGCACAGATTTAGATAGTTATTGCAGAATTTAGCTTTTCATGCTTTCATAAATGTATGACGCATTTTAGAATTATTTGTGCAGATTTATAACAAGATAGACTTCTGCTGTGGAAGATTTTACATCTACACCCTTTAATATTACTTTACAGGATTGTTTTTAATGTTTACAAATTGCTAGCATTACGCAAACACTTAACAATAAGTTCCTATTGTACAGAGAGTGTATACACTGTATAGTGTTACCAGGTGCTGCAGGGCTCTAAAAAATCTAAAGAAGTGGAAGTACTTTAGATATGCTTTGTACTACATCATGCAGTCAGAGCTACAGAGTTAGTCAATTAAATATCTGATTACAAGCTACTGTTCAAGTGCTGCATTTCACTCATTGTGACAAACAGGTGTAATCATAAAGGAGAAGCCGCGCTCCGTGATGTCACACCGCCGCATCATGGAGGTCCGGCGGCCATCTTGACTTTCCAGCTGGTTAGTGCACTAAGCAGCTCCATGCTGCATCTGTATATTCTACTATCCCATGGATGTTCCCATGTTTTATCACTTATATTGCACAATAAACCATTGCATTTATCAAAGTACTACACTATGGGCATCCTTCTGTTTTGCTCTGTACCAAGCCTTTAATCCCCAGGATCCTAGGCACATACCCCATTGTCCACAGAGGGATATCTACACCAGGCTGCATTCTATCCCACCTAAAGGGGACCTCTGGCTGACTCCTAACTAACCCAGACTCCAGAGGAGAGATTTCCAGACTGGGCGGTATTCCATTCCATCCATGAGGGGACCTTGGGCAGACTGCAATATATTTACACACTGCACATTTCAAATGTGCATCCGGTGAGTGTGCATTTTTACCATACCCCGCATGTCACCGGAATATTCGATTGATACTACTGAGATCACAAGATTGTTTTCACATTTGAATTTCCTGCACCGTATTGGGGCTATTATTTATTTATATATATATATATTTCAGTCATTGCTTACCTGGACATTATTATATACTACCTTATATGGTGATTAATCACCAAATGATTATCTGTTGTAATAACTAAGCACGTTACTGTGACACTTTATTTGGGGAGTAATCAGATATTTATCCTATATCCCTATTTCTATTATTAGCGCTGCACGTTTTACATTTATATAGGTGCAACCATGAAACCAGACAGATACAGTAGGAAATGTCTATTATTTAATTGCGTCTCAGATCAGCAGTTCCTATGTGCATTTTGAGTGCAAATATGTCAGCATCAATCTTTGGATCATTTTGCAATCACCTGCTTTAAATGTGCTTGATAGCCTAATAACAACTGCTCTCCTCATTTCTTTGTTGCACCACAACAGTGAGAATAAAAAATACTGTCAGTCACCACTGTATGCTCTGCCCCTCCAGTGCTCACTGCTGGGCTGTGAAGGGGAAGGGAGCGGCTGGCTCAGGCTGTCAGTGGCTCACAGAGTACTGAGCCAGGTCCAGGGATCTGGGTGGATCATGACTTTAAAGTCGGGATCTTTCCCCAGCCTGGACAGGTTGAGTGACGCCAGCCGAGTGACGTCAGCCTACTGTCGGCTGAAAAGGGGTCACAGAAGTGCAGAACAAACTGCACTCCTGTGATCCACAGGTGAAGTACAGCCAAACGAGCTTTGGCTGTAGTTCTCCTTTGATCTTTAAGTTTTGTGACCAAAGTGACACTTCTTTTCTTTGTGTGACCATGTGTCCAAAATAGTGATGTTCAACCTGTTTTCTTGGTTGGGCCCCGACTGTGAGCACTTATTTAATGATGTCATTTAACGTCACATCTTGTCCCAGAGTTTGGAGTAAATAAGGAGCACTTTATTCTGTTTTATAAGGAGTGCAGATACAGTATATTATTTTTAATTGCTGCTAATTTATCACCCAAATTGCATACAAATATTAAATCTGTCCCTCAATTGTGTTTTGCAAAAACAATGATAGTTTTTAGAAAGGTCCCCCATTTTATTTTAATGGTTTAGGGCACACAAAAGTAAAATGACATTTCTAGCATTGTTATGAACAGGTTGCTACCGAGAAAATCCCCAAGAAAACTACTGAATACTTTTCTAAACTAAATTTGTTACTCAATATATTGCCATTTTCCCTGATCACTTGTAGTTGCAATAATCTTTCCCTAAAACAAACTCCCCCTAAATCCCAAATATATTGTAAGTTACACTCTTGGGATCTCAAAAACAGGGTATGGTATCACAATTTGTGCATTTATGCCAGTACAATTTTGTTTCTTAATCTCTAAGTAGCAATGCTTCTGAAAAAAACTACCCCGGGCACATAAACAATATTTATTAAAATGTCAACTGAAGCCCACAGTGCTGTATCCACCCCTTTCAAATGCTTAGTCTATTTATACAATAAGAACAAACCCTTTGGCAGGTAGAAATGACAAAACAAAAAAAAATAAAGAGCAACTGTTTTACATTCTTTCCATGAGTACAAAAGCAATAGGGGTAGGGTGTCTGACTAGAAGGCAATTTCATCTTGTCAGACAGGTGACATTATTTCTATAAATGACAGAATGAAGGAGGTGATATTTATGAGGAAAAAGGGTATTTCTTCAGTAGAAATATGTAGCCTGTAATTGCTATACTGCGTTCTGAAATCTAAATGTAATACATGAGAGAAAATACATTTTTATGATTAGAAAGCTTAATTTTTGTTTAATACCACAGAGGTGTAACCAAGAGTACAGGTGAGAGTACAAGAATGGGTGGATCCACTTTCAATCCAGTATTCTCATCTGGTTCTTATTGAAAAGGTGGAGGTCCCAAAAAATGGCAAATAATGGCAAGCTGAAGCCATTACTATGTATGATCAATCTAGCGTACTTATGGCCCTTCTTTCTTTTGCACTGCTGCAGTAATGTAATACATACATAACATTCCATGAATAATTCTTGTTTCAAAGACCTGCAGTGCTAGCATCCAATCTAAATTCACTCTAATGAAGCAGACCAGTTACAGTATGACATGGTATCTCAGTAACAGTATATGGCATAACTAGGATTGTGAAGGACCTTGGGATCCTGAGGAAAGGAATGATGTAGCAAGAACAGGAAATTGTGGGTATAGTCTAATTTTATTATATGTGTACTTAACACACATAAACCACAGTTCTTGACTTTCAGCAAAATATTTTAACTACTGATCCATAAGAAAGAACCCAAAAAAAGAGAACATGCATTGCGTGGAATGGGTGGGCATTGCTAAATTGCACTGGATATTAGGAGTGACTTGGGTTCAGAACAAGCAGGGTTCAGCAAACTTCAAAGACCGGCGTATGGTGAACTTGAATAACACTGAAATCAAGGGGAGTCAAATCTGTCAAATCAAAATTACCAATATTCTGGGCTAATAGGCAAAGAATTATCTAAAATAGATAGGAGGAAGGGGATGCACTGCCCTGGGAACATGTACCAGTGCAATTTTTAAAAAATTTAATTTGATTGGGAGCAGTGATTTTCTTAAAACACTGACATTTACATAGGAAATGGTTTTAAATTGCTGGCAAATGACATATGCCTTCTGGGTTCTTTTAAAATAAAATGGCACACAAACCCCTCCAAAGGTCTCCTTAAATATCTGGGGACCTTTGGAAGTATCTGTGTGGGTTTTTTTTTAAAGATGCTGGCAACTAAATGTAATTTGCTGACAATTTAAACTGGATCCTTTTTACTTTGTAAATGTCACTTTTGCTGTAGCACAATGAATAAGTGGGGAAGGGGAGAGGGGTGCCCAAGGAACCAATATAGTGTAGTATGTCAATTTATTAAAAAGATCATTAAAATCATATAGTATTGCACTCACAAGGGTGAAGTGTTTGCAGGCATGTCATTATGGCAGAAGTCCATAACCATAGGCAGATGGATGGCTTGATCCACTGGGAGCTGGATGGAGAGGCGGCCACTGGAGGTGCAGAAAGGATGGGCACCTTAGAGTGTGGAATGCAAAGCCAGGAACGTAGCAAAAAGTGCAAGAAATTCAGCCACTGTGTGCACTAGCACCGAAGCTTTGCTGGAAAGGACTGTCATGCAGGAATGGATGAGCAGCCTGGAAACACCACTGAAGGAGTGAGTGTGAGTGTGACTCTAGGGAACTCCAGCACATCCTACAGCAAAAATGACAACAAAAAAACATGTAGCAGCACCAGTTGCTTCCTTAGGGACCACTGACAGTGTGAAGCTGTTATACAGTATAAAGAAATGGTAGAAATACCATTTCTATTTATGATGATCTGCTCCCACCGAACAAGGAACAAGCAGGCAAAGGTTCAGAGTTCAGTCAGAACCTAGGTCCCAACCAAACCAGATGTACACATATGTCCTTACATTAGTGGTCAGTATCTGTGTCCTCCTTACATTGGTGGTCAGTATCTGTGTCCCTTTACATTGCTGGTCACTGCCTGTGCCCACTTACTTGTTAGTCAGTGTTGGTTCCCCATTACATTGATGGCCAATGTTTGTACCCCCCTTGCATGGGAGGTCAAGTCCGCGCCCTTTTACATTGGTTGGCAGTATGCCCACTTTAAGGTCAATACGTCTTCTGTGTACCCCATTGATGCTCTGCTGAGTGGTGGTCAGTGTGCCCCCCCCCTTTGCTGTTCAGTGTGCCCCTCCTGTGTTGGTGATCAGTGGGAGCAGTGTTACTCATTGGATCACTGTGAAAAAGAGAGAAGCACTGGCAAAGTAGGAAGGAAGAAGATCTGTGGTTACATTTGTGATTGCTGATTGGCTATCACTGTAATCACAAGCCACAGCACAAATCATACTCATTGTGCACATGCCATCTGTTTTAATATTCAGCAGAACAGTAGATGCAGGACCAACGCTACTTACATCCTCGGTGTATGTCAGCATGACACCTCAGTAATATACTGTATGATATACTGTATATACATGGCACCTGTGTACCAATACTAATCAGTAAAACTATGTTGGAACCTCAATCACAGTAAACAGCAGCATAGCACCCAAGTAGCAAAGCATATGGGCAAAAGGCACCTGTTTTACATGGCCCCTTAATAATATGGTAAATGGAAACCTAGCGCCTCAATAACAATTTATTGGAATATGACACTTTATTAACATTGTGTATGGCAAAATGGCACCTGTTTGACATGGCACATTGGTATCATGCTATATGAGAATGTCATGTCTCACTAACATATATCTCAACAAAGCATTTCACTAATATAATGTATGCAAACACAACTAGAGAACATTGTATATAGTAACATGGTGACATGCTATATAGCTACAAGGTATGCAAGTAATATGGCAAAATAGGTATGTAATGTGGCAACATGGCATCTGAGTCACTTGGCACCTTATGAACCAGTATACAGAAACACATTCTAGAAACCAGTATATTCATACCAGTATGAGGCAATATATAAAGTATATGACTAAAAGATACCTATGTAACAAGTTCGTTTTGATCAAATTAAATAATAACATTGTACTAACATGGCCCCTGTAGAAATGTTGCATGCTAGACAATGTTACAATTTTGAATATGTTGCATAACTAATAACAGGTCCATAGAAGGGTTATAGTATCTTTCTTTATGTTGCTGTTTCACTGACTGATTATTATAATCCATTAACCAATACTGCTACAGGGCGGCACGGGTGCGCAAAATCACGTATATATTCATGATTTTTCAGTTCCGGGTAGGGGGCACGCATGCGAGAGCTGCAGACACCCCCTACCCTTGTCACTATTCGCGGCCTTGGTTGTCAATCACCGGATCCCGGCAGGTAATTACTCGCTGGCACCAGGTGATCACCGAGTATCTCCGACGGGGGAGAGACCTGTATGTAAATAATACAGATCTCTCCCCTGCCAGCTCCTGCATACTGCAGCAGCCATACAAACCAGTGTGCTTACACAGCGCACACACAGCCCTCATAGTGAAACAGTGCACAGCACACAGTTAGCCCTTTGATCACCCCAGATGTTAACTCATTCATGCCCAATGCCATTAGTACAGTGTCAGTGCTTTTTATTAGTACTGATCACTGTATTGGTGTCACTGGGGATGTCAGTGACACCAAGTCAGTTCCCCCCAGTGTAAGAATGCCCGCCGCAGTCCTGCTATAAGCGGCTGATCGCCGCCATTACTTAGAAAAAGAAAATTTCCAGTATCTATACCGCCATTTGTAAACGCTATAACTTTCACGTAATCCAAATAATTTACACGTATTGGATTTTTTTTTTAGCAGACATGTAGCAGAATACATTTTGGCCTAAATTGATGATGAAATTTGATTTAAAAATTTTTTTTACTGGATATGTTTAATAGGAAAAAGTCCAAAATATTGTTTTTTTTTCAAAATTGTTGTTCTTTTTTATAGCACAACAAAATAAAAAACACAGGCAATCAAATACCACCGAAAGAAAGCTCTATTTGTGGAGAAAAGGATGCAAATTTCATTTGGGTGCAGTGTTGCATGACTGTGCAATTGTCACTTAAAGTAACACAGCGCCGTATTGCAAACAATGGCCTGGTCAGGAAGGGGGTAAATCTCTGGAGGGCAAGTGGTTAATGGGACACATTTTGGAACCCTTTTTTTTTTTTTTTTAAGAAAATCTTAAACTGGCTATACATGGCTCAAATTTGTCTGACAAACTTTGATTAAAAAATTTTAGGAGCCAGGTGGAAAATAATCAGCTGGACAGTAAATGCTTCCAATCAGATGCAGTCACTATCTGTATATTCAGGCAGATGAGGTGCGGGGACTTTTGGAACATCACAGCTGGCAGGGGAGATTTCTATATACACGCTGTTAGGCATGGATTCTGGAATCTTTAAGATCTCTCTTGTTCAGCCCCAATACATGTATGGCTAGCTTCAGGGTCAAGTATCCCAAAAGCTGGTGGGGGAGGGAAGGGGGGAAATGACATGTAGTTGATGATTTAGGCACCATGTCATGCAACAAAATAAAGGAAAACGGATGGCATTTTTACTTTCATATGTAGTTGAATTAAAGGAAACTAAAGATATTAGCCAATATTGTTTTATAGCAGTACTGTAAATTGATACAATAACTATTAGATTTTAGATTTTAAGTGCTTGGTACGTGGACCTTGAGTCAAATATGAAAAGTGCATGTGTAAACATGATGCCTGCAGATATTTTTTTACCTGTCAAGCAGATTACATAAGACATAAGATAACACATAAGATGACATAAGACTGCAAAAGTATATTCACATGTAACCTGGACTGTAACTGATAACTACCGTAGAACGTATTCTTTTGTTGCTGCTGTATTATCCTTCTGCAGTGTGGACATGGTTAAACTGAGTATTTATTAATGCAGAAGTGCAGCAGCCATCCTTAAGCAGACCACTTTGCAATACTCATCTATCGAGTGTCTCCAGGGGCAGCCATCTTGGCTGGGTATGGTTTGATCCTAGAGGTGATTGGCTGATGCAACAGAGTAAGGAGAAGGGGTCTGCATGCTGGTGAGGAAAGGGAAGAGAACAGCAAGCAGCTGTGTGGAGAAAAGACTGAGTTGCTGCTGCTGGCTGAACAGAACCCTGCCACCGCTAACCACAATCAAGAGAAACAAATTACTCGCCATGACTCAGAGATTGGGAACTTTCTCCCTGAGAGGGTGTGAGGTGTGATTTGGGTGCTTGGTGAGATTAGAGGGTAGTGAACAATCCCTGCTTGTTGGAAAGGAAAGGAGAGACTGTCTCAGCAGGATTGAAAGTAGGGTATCACAGTAATTCCTATCCCTGTCTGAACTGAACCAGAGCATTGAGCATGTGTCTGGAGACCCAAAGGTGGGCACCCTGGGTCTGATAAGATACATTGTACAAGTTAACTTGTTATCTGCTGGGAACTGTTGTGCTTTCTTCGACCTCAACTTTGCCAGCTGACAGTTTTTTCATCAATCACTGGCCAGTGGGATAAAACTGTGAATGTTATATTAAGCAAGGACTTTCTTTATATACTGTTGCTGAGTAAATGCAGTCCAGTTCTGTTGATTACTGTTAGAATACTGCAGTTGTTTAACCATATCAACATTACTGTCTTATTGATTTTGTATAAGTACGCTTGCTATTCCTTTCTTCTTTTAGGCTATGCTTGGCTTAATACATTCTTTGAAATACCTCAAGGTGTGTTGGTAAGTTCTGGGTGAGCAAGGTGTGTCATCTATACTGTAGGTGTGCAGAGAAATCACAAAACAATGCAGTGGCTCCTCTGGGGATAGCTCTGCACAATTTTAGAGTGAATATTCAGTTTCCTTTATAAACCCAAATGTAACCACTTCTCTTTGTTAGTTAACCTATTTTCTACCTTGTGGGTCTTAAATACAAAGTCATTTTCAATAGGTATATAGCAAATAAGTGGCAGATCCCACATTACAGTCTTCTGATGTTTTCAAATAAAATTCTTTTCAAACTTTTAAAACATGCACTGAAGTCTAAAATAGCCTAATCAGCTTTCATAACTGTGCATTTAAACTTTTGAGGGATTAAAGATTAAATTCACCATTGGAACATGTTCCACCCATATCCACATGGCCACATAA
The DNA here is from genome assembly GCF_062004578.1 of Staurois parvus. NCBI lineage: Eukaryota > Metazoa > Chordata > Amphibia > Anura > Ranidae > Staurois > Staurois parvus. The sequence continues at coordinate 51,704 of NW_028318718.1, read as the reverse complement.
TTTACTCATAGAGTCCTGTGACTGAATAAACTATAATTACCATGGGCTGCCGCGGTCAACGGCTTATTGTTGTCAATGATCTGCGAGGACGCAGGTGAGTGCTATTCATAGATCATTGAATCTTCCTGCTCTCCAGCAACTCTGTGCCCAAACGGGATGGGGGGGTACGGGCAGACAGTCTGCAGGAGCCTGGCATTGCACCCGGTTATTTGGTGATCACAGGTGCAATGCTTTACAGGCGGTGGTATAAAAAAATAATAAATGCATGTTTTTTTACCTGCAAAAAAGATGTGCATTTATTATTAATATATATATTTACAGTATATACATTGTATTGCCAAAAGTATTTGGCCACCCCTCAAAATCATTGGATTCAGGTGTTCCAATCACCTCCATGGTTACAGGTGTATAAAATCAAGCACCTAGGCATGTAGACTGGTTCTAAAAACATTTGTGAAAGAATGGGTCACTCTCAGTAGCTCAGTGAATTCAAGCATGGTACCATGATAGGTTGCCACCTGTGCTATAAGTCCATCCTTGAAATTTCCTTGCTACTAAATATTTCTCGATCAACTGTTAGAGGTATTATAACAAAGTGGAAGCAACTGGGAACAACAGGAACTTAGCCATGAAGTGGTAAGCCACCACCAACGTGTCTGGGTTTGGCGGTTGCCTGGAGAACGATACTTGCCTGACTGCATTGTGCAAAGTATTAGTGGAGGGGGATTATGGTGTGGGGTCGTTTTTCAGGGGTTGGTCTTGGCCCCTTAGTTCCAGTGAAGGTAACTGTTAAGGCGTCAGCATACCAAGACATTTTGGACAATTTCATGCTCCCAACTTTGTGGGAACAGTTTGGGGATGGCCCCTTCCTGCTCCAACATGACTGTGTACCATTGCACAAAGCAAGGTCCATAAAGACATGGATGAGTGAGTTCGGTGTGGAGGAACTTGACTGACCTAAACCTGAAAGAACACTTTCTGGATGAATTAGAGAGGAGACTGTGAGCCAGGCTTTCTTGTCTGAAATCAGTGCCTGACTTCACAAATGCTCTTCTGGAAGAATGGTTAAACATTCCCATAGACACAGTCCTAAAAGTTGTGGACGGCCTTCCTAGAAGAGTTGAAGCTGTTATAGCTGCAAAGGGTGGGCCAACTCAATACTGAACCCTACGGACTAAGACTGGGATGCCATTAAAGTTCATGTGCGTGTAAAGGCAGGCGTCCCAGTACTTTTGGCAATATAGTGTATATATTTTATAATGGGTGAACTTAGCCTTTAAATATGTAAAGAGAGAAAGTTATAGAACAAACATGGTGTAAAAGCAAGCAGTGATCCAGAAAAAAAAGGAAGCAATATACTGTAGATCCAGGAAAGGTTTTCTGGTCTGAATGCACTGCATTGTGTAGGAGCTTTATGTAATGAACTGATTTCATAGAACACTATTTGCACTCACGTAATACCACAGCTAGCCTGCAGCAAAACAAAATGAGAAAAACTGTGATGTATTTATAAATTGTTTCACTGGATATTCAAGTTACATGGAAAATACTTACATTTAGTAGCCCTGCACACATTGTTAACCTGAAAGGTGTGTCCATTTTTTTAGCCAATGTAATTGTTAGGATCTGACGCACATAAGTACATTCAGTACTATGTATAGAACTCACTAAGGTATATCAAAAGGCAAGTACTCCAACTATTTTCTACTTCATAAGCACGCATCTATTTATGAGAAGAATTATGGACATAACATACCATACCATGACATGGATTCACAAAGGATGTATCTGATAAAATTATTGGCTTTGTATGCTTATTCACGTGCCTATTTTTTTCTGTTTACTTTGTGTCAATTGTATTTAGACCAGACTTATGGAAAAGCAGGTTGTGTAATGAGAAGGACAAAAATGTTATATATTGAAGCTAAGCAGTCCTTACTGCATTATTTTCCAAGCTTTTCCCCTTTATTTTCACCTGATAATCCTGCCAGTAACATACTTTCTGTTCTAGGGAGACAACGCTCATTCACTGTTCTCTATCTCTTGATGAGCAGTATTGATACCCTGGGATAGAAATACATTTTGGACCATAGAACACATCCCCCTCTATGGATCCCCTTAAAGCAGAACTATAGGCAAAACGTTTTTTTCATTTTGGATAGAATAAAGGAGGGTTATAACCTTGGTCAGTTTTTTTTCGCCATCTGTGTCCCATTGCGGAGATTTCCCTTCACTTCCTGTTCCATAGCCAAAGAGGAAGTGAGATGAAATCCCTGCAAATTAAGGGAATTCCTTGGGGACCTCCAGGTCACCAGAACTTTTCCCTCTATTACTTTTCTCAGGACAACCCAAAATATAATGTCACTCTTTCAATAATAATGGTAAACAAAACAAATAGAGAGGATGAATCTTCCTAATGGGGGAGCACACAGCAATAAACACTGACAAGTGTTCTAATTCCTCTCCACTCTATCCAAAACTAAAAAAAAAGTTTTGCCTCTAGTTATACTTTAAGATAGGGGAGAGGTACTCTGTTATATGTAAAATGAGCAAATGAGCAGAGTGCTGGACAGCCCTTGATACCTGGCAGGATCAAGTTTTTTGTTGCATTTATTGAACAGCTATAAATAAGTGCTTTCAATGCTATATTTAACAGACCAAAGGGGAGCAAATAAGAGAAGTTCATTATTAGGGCTTACAAACACTTGAAGGGAAACAATGTTGCTTAACTACCATGAATACAATACACACTATACTGCCAAAAGTATTGGGCCAGCCCTCCAAATCATTGGATTCAGGTGTTCCAATCACCTCCATGGCCGCAGGTGTATAAAATCAAGCACCTAAGCATGCAGACTGCTTCTGCAAACATTTGTGAAAGAATGGGTCACTCTCAGGAGCTCAGTGAATTCAAGCATGGTACCATGATAGGTTGTCACCTCTGCAATAAGTTCATCCATGAAATTTCCTTGCTACTAAATATTCCACGGTCTACTGTTAGTGGTATTATAACAAAGTGGAAGCAACTGGGAACAACAATTCAGCCACGAAGTGGTAGGACACATAAAATGACAGTGCATGCTGAAGCGCACAGTGCGCAGAAGTCACCAACTGTCTGTAGAGTCAATAGCTAAAGACCTCCAAACTTCATGTGGCCTTCAGATTAGCACAACAACAGTGCGTAGAGCTTCATGAAATGGGTTTCCATGGCCAAGCAGCTGCATCCAAGCCTTACATCACCAAGTGCAATGCAAAGCGTTGGATGCCGTGGTGTAAAGCACGCCGCCACTGGACTCTAGAGCAGTGAAGATGTGTTCTCTGGAGTGACGAATCACGCTTCACTGTCTGGTAATCTAATGGACCTCACAAATGCTCTTCAGGAAGAATGGCCAAACATTCCCATAGACACAGTCCTAAACCTTGTGGACAGCCTTCCCAGAAAAGTTGAAGCTGTCATAGCTGCAAAGGGTGGGCCAACTCAATATTGAACCCAGGGTCGCTGATAGGGGGGACTACCGGTCCTCCGATACTGGGCCCTGGGAACACAAGGCGCCCGGACAGGGAGGCGGAGTGGTGTGATGCCCTGTGTGCGTCTCTCCCTCCAGCAGCCTCTCCTGCCAGGCACTGTAGGAAAACAAGGGGATGTGTAAGGACTAAGAGTGGGCCCCTTCCTAGGGCTGTCATAATGCACAGGCAGCTGTAGGAACTGCCCAGGGGCCCTAAGTGCAGTTTCCTGCCCACAGTTCCTCCGCTTTCAGTTTAGGTCAGTTCCATAATCGATTTCTCACATCTCCAGCTGTCTTCTCTCCCTCCCTGGCATCTTCCTCACCACCTCAACCACTATCCAGGGGCGGACTGACAACTCATGGGGCCCCTGGGCAATAGGGGATCATGGGGCCCCTGTGTCCATGCCCAAACTCAAAAAAGCCTATGAAAAAGGTACCAGGTGCATCTCATGGGGCCCCCTACTGACCCCGGGCCCTCGGGCAGTGCCTGAGTTTCCAAATGGTCAGTCCGCCCCTGCCACTATCCCATCCTGTTCCCTTTCATCCTCGCACAGATCCATCAATCTCTGCATGTCACACTGCCTTTCTCTCAGATCACTGTTAACCAAAGCCCCCTTCTCCTTGCCTAGCAGTCCTGCTAAATCACAGCTTCATCCTCCAGCCTGCTGGAATTCTCTTCCTGACACCTTTTCAACAAAACTCCCTCACTCCCCCTCCCTCCCCCTCCCTCCCCGTCTATCTGCTTCTTCTCTGTAGGCACTTCACCTTCACACAGGTGTGTATGTGTCCCATACACATACACTACAAATGGCTAGAATCTCCCTCCCTGCACACCCCCAACACTGATTCCGTATTCAATGGAGATTACTCCCTCTCTCCCAGCTAGCCCAATTGCTTTAAATATACTGTGGCTATTCCTCACCAGCCAGCAGTATTTCCCATGTCCATCCCTGACCATCCTTCTCCAGTCCCCTAAACCCCCATCTATTTACTTCTCTTCTTCCTTCCCTCATGCCAGCACAAATCCTCTTCCTCTTTTATCCTTATACAGACCAGGATCTCCTAGTTTCACTCCAGTTCTTCTCTACATATCCCTCATCTACTACCCACTTTCCCCTTATACCCCCTCCTCCTTCTCCCCTACCTCATGGTTCCAAGCCTCATCCCACCCATTTTTTGCAGAGGTTAAGGAAGAACCCCGAGACAGAGCATCTTACTACTGCTGCTGCTTGTGTGGGCAGGATGCGTACTGCGCCAATCCCTGTTGGCCCTCCAACTCCTATTCATCCCAAGTGATTGGTAAAGTAAACATCCCGCCCACAGAAGCAGCAGCAGTAATAAGCTGCTCAACCTTGGGGTTCTTCCTTAGCCCCTGCAAAGCACCAGAAGACTCCAGAGGAGAAGGTACAGGGGGAGATGTCATTCCAGTTGTAGATTTAGCACAGTGACAGCCTGCCAGAATAGGTAGGATCTGTGACAGCAGCTTCCCTGAGTAGCTCTGCTTGAGGAGACACAATGTCTATATTATACATTACTGCCCCTATACTGTACCCTCCTGCCCCCTGTACTGTGTCCGCTTACCCTCCATCTGTATTGTACCATCCTAACCACTGTACTCTACCCTCCTGCTTCCCCTATACTGTACCCTCCTGTTCCCCCCTGTAATTTTGTAAGTTATGTTGTGTTTGTGTCCACTAATAATGATTTTTGTGTTTGATATTTTGTTTGAATATTGTTTTGATTTTTTTTTGAGGGGGGCCCTGTCAGGTAGGCTGTACGGGGCTTTGTGATTTCTAACATATACACTCACCAGCCATTTTATTAGTTACACTTTGCTAGTGCCAACAAATGGATGGATCCATGCTTTCATAATGTTTACACCACATTCTGACCCTACCATCTGAATGTCCCAACAACCAGTCTGCCCATTCTCGTTTGACCTCTGACACCAACAAGGCATTTTCATCCACACAACTTCGGCTTACTGGATATTTTCTCTTTTTCGGACCATTCTCTGTAAACCCTAGAGATGGTTGTGTTTGACAATCCCAGTAGATCAGCAGTTTTTGAAATACTCAGATCACAATATCTGGCATCAACAACCATGCCACGTTCAAAGTCACCTAAATCTCCTTTCTTCCCCATTCTGATACTCGGTTTGAACTTCAGCAAGTTGTCTTTGCCATGTCTAGATGCCTAAATGCCTTGAGCTGCTGCCATGCGGTTGGCTGATTAGCAATTTGTGTTACCAAGCAATTGAACAGGTGTACCTTAAAGTGGCCAGTCAGCGTATAATATTTCTTTTGGAAATGCCAAAAGGGGGTGCTCAAAACTTCTAAAAATAAAATAATATAAAGTTGAAACATGTTATCGTTTGTGTGTCAAGGTTGTTTAGCAAAACATAGTCCAGCTACGTGCATTACTTTTTACAGGTGTTATACAGTGCAGACATTTTACGCAGCACTATTCCTACTGTACATTAATTTCATTTCCTGCCCTCAAGGAGCTTACAATCTAAGTTTCCTACCTCGCTTGCATGCATACACATACTAGGGCAGATTTGGGCAGGAGCCAATTAATCTACCAGCATGTTCTTGTTTTGTGGGAGGAAACCCATGCAAGCACGGGGAGAACATGCAAACTTCATGCACGTACTGTCCTGGCTAACATTCAAATTGAGGATCCACGTACTGCAAGGCAAGAGAGCTAACCACTAAACCGTACTGCCCAAGTAAAAGCATAAAGTTGATAAACATGAACATTAAGTAAAAAACATTATTAAAAAAAAAAGGCATCCCGTTTAGCATCTTAGTAGGTTTCCAGTGTTCTTCTGGGTGAGGCTGTTCAGAGATGATGCAATAACATCCAAGCTTAAAAGGGGGTTTTCAGATACCTCCTGGTCTTTGGATTACTTTACTGAAGAATAGAAAGTTACAGAAAAATGTGAATGCACACTTAGCAAAATTAATATTCACTTAGCTTGGTAACTAAGGTGAAGTTGCATTCACTTTATATGCCCATTCATGTGCAAGGGAAATTAAAGGCACAGGATTTTTGCTTGTGTGATATTGGATGACTGAAGGGAACACATCGGAACCATATTCACTAAGCCCAGATATACTATATAACTCTACCCACTGCCCTAATTGGTAATTGTCCCATTAGGGGCTACTTAAAATATGGCTTCCCTCCCCTGTGCTGACTTCCCCTGAACTGACCCAAAATTTAATGACACACCAGTAGTGTAAAGCCAAATTTGTTAGCAGGCAAAGATCTGCTGGAAAAAAAAAAAGGGGGGGGGGGGGGTTACAAGATTTGAGGCCTTAAAGTGGTTGTAAAGGATGAAGGTTTTTACCTTCATGCATTCCTTGCTTGAAAGTAAAAAGTCTTCTGTGTACAGCAGCTCCCCCAGCCCCCCTCAATACTTACCTAAGCCTCATAGTGATCCAGCAATGTGAATGACAGCCTCGGCACACCAGTCTCTGCTTCCTCATTGGCTGAGTCAATCGCAGCCAGTCAGTCAATGAGGAGAGGGGGGCAGAGCCAAGCCATGGCTCAGTGTGTAAATGGACACACGGAGCAGCGGGTGCCCCCATAGCAATTTGCTTGCTGTGGGGGCACCCGACAGACAGGAGGAGCCAGGAGAGCCTGCGAGGGGTTGTCGCACTTTGAATGACAATTGCACGGTCATTCAACATTGTACATATATGAAATTTTTATCATTTTTTTCACACAAATAGAGATTTCTTTTGGTGGTATTTAATCACCGCTGGGGGTTTTATTTTTTGCACTATAAAAATAAAAGAAAAAAGAGCAAACAATTTAAAAAAAAAGTTTTTCTTTGCTTCTATTATAAAATTTTGCAAACAGGTAATTTTTTTCCTTCACTGATGTGCGTTGATGAGGCTACACTGATAAGCAGCACTGATGGGCACTGATAGGCAGCACTGATGGGCACTGATTAGGTGAGTCGGATAGGCAGTGCTGATGGGCACTGATAGGCGGCACTGGTGGGCATTGATAAGGAAGCACTGACTGGCACTGACTCAAAGCACTCCTCCTCAAAGGGGACAGGTATCCTTCCTGAATAGATCTGCAGCTTTCTATACACATAGTTAATGGGCAGAGTGGGTTTTTTCTTCACGTTTTAAACCAGCTTTCCCACATCTGTAAAAAAAAGGTGGGAGAGTATCCTGGAGATTGTATGGAGGCTGCTGCAACCCACACAGGGCCAGGGGACAGGTACTGTCTGGCTGGCTATGAGCAACTTGCCGGTGTGTTCAAATGGATTAACCACACCTTGGCATCGCTTGTCAGATGTAGGTGTACACCCTAAAAGCAGGCTGGAATGTATTTTCTCTAATTTAACAGTGCACAAATGTGGGAAGTCTCAATCTATTTTCATGACTGGTACAAACATTCACAGGTCAGATTCTAATGCTATCATTGTTTGGTGGATCTGTTCCTCGGTCTATGTACCACTGGGGATGGCCACTACTATTTTCAGCCATAATCAGTCATTCTGCTCTTCACATCACCTGGTGGCGGTGACTGGGTCCTACTGTCTCAGTTCACATTTTCACATGTGGCCATCACTCGTGGTGTGAGGTTCAGAAGGATCCCAGATGATGGCCCCACGTGTAGTGCTGTCTCCCTAAGGACTGCTTGATAGATGGTTGCTTCTGTCTTCCTCCAGTGATGACCCACCTTGAACTGATGCAGAACTCACTGACACACCAGTAGCATAAAGTTGGTTATATTTACAGGTATAGCCCTGCTGGAAAAGGGGTCAAAAGAACAATAGTACAACAGCAGATAATACAATGAGATTAAACATGACTGTGAAGAACAAGAGTTTCAGTTATGTGGACTGTCTTTAATCCCTTCACGCCTAAGGGTAAAACAAATCTTAATGGCTAAGCACAATATTGCAACTTTGACATGTTTTAGTAAAACCGTACATATCGTCACAACTTTGTACATCCAGGTGGATTATACCTTGATTTTTCAGGACAAATTGGGCTTTTATTTGGTGGTAAATGGTACTGGATACCTTCTGATTTCTTTTTATTATCAAAGGAAAACTGTCCAAAAACAGTAAAAAAAAATATATATTTTTTTTATTTAGCTGTGTGCTTCTTGTTACTACCATAGCCTATCATCAAAGAGCAACCCAAAATAAATGTTCCAGCTTTTGACGATCACAGTGATACCATATATGTGTATGTTATTTTATTTTTTATTTACCACACTGACACTAACTGACACTGATACCAATTTTTAAAAATACTGACCTTTATCTCTGACCTTGACCCAAACACTAAGCCTGGCACTGAACTAGATCAAACCTTGATCAAGGTATTTTTTATTTATTTTTTATTTTATTTTTTTTATATTTATTTATCTTTTTTATTTTTTAACAAACAGTTGTGTTTTTGTCCCCTCTGTGCAAGGAGAGAGATACAATGTATCTCTCTCTTTCATTCATAGAGAAGAAAAAACAAGGGGGGCGGGCTTACAGTGACTGATGACTGTGATACCCAATCAGAGACTATCACAGCGATCATGTGACCCGAAATTGGGAGTTCCAGGTCCCGATCGTCAAAACGGGACCCGGGGCTGTCAGTGACACCCCACTCTTTGTGCTGGGAGCGTGCTGTGCAGCATGCTCCCAGCACAAAGACAGTTACGCAAATATGAGGCCCCACAGAAAAAAGCCCAGTTCCGTGATGCCGCATATTTGTGTTACGTCAGCATGAAAGAGTTAAGCAAGAGACACTACCAATGTCACTAGTCAATGGGATGATGGGGCTGTGTATCTCCAGATGGGGCTTTTCTTGCACTTCTTGTCCAACAAGCCTGGTAATGGTGACAGGATATGCAAGGATATAGAGTGGCATGAGGGCCATTGTTGCAGACAGCCTGGGGACATTTTGTGCATAGCTAGAATTATGAACTATTGAATTTGACATTTTAGAACTGCATCTTTTGACAGGCCTGTCATGGCACACCTTACAACAAAGACACATGTTAAAGCCACTTGCCACCGTGCTAAGAGACCAATCTATCACCTATCAAGTGGAGATTCCCTTTTACCTTGACAGGTAAAAGGGATAATATAATTACTACTCTCTGCTTTCCTTTAATCACAGAACTGCTGGAAGAAGCTTGGTATCTCCTGTGTCACTGTTCCAGGTTGGGATCTTCTTCCCAGACCAACAACAGAGACACACAGGAATGCAGTTCAACAAGAAGAATAAAGCAACCGAATGCATGTGCTCCTGCACTAAACAGTGGACTCCACAATGTCAATATCCCCACATGAGTAAGAAAGGAATTCAAGTCTTGCTGCCCTCAACGGACCAGGGAAATCCAACGAGAACTGTATATAAGAAACAAAAAGAGGGCACACAGGCCTAGTGCATTACCTTTAAAAATTAGATTTAATGAGAGCCAAGCTCGAAACGCATCAGTTTCCAGCTATCCAGAGGTTCAAAGTCTCCCACCAGACCACCTTCAGGGGTTTCTGGACCACATTGCATCTTTTGCAACATGCTTTCCTTTTGATCTGATTTTATTATTCTTGAGAGTATTTTACCATTTACAAACAAATCTAATTTATAAAGGCAATGCACTAGGCCTGTGTGCCCTATTTTTGTTTGTTATATGCAGTTCAACAACTCAAACGACCCCAACATAACAACAATCTCTCTTAATTGCACTGGACTTTCAAAAAACTGAATTATACATTACTGCTTTCTTTGCAGATTAGCAAAACATGTTTTCCAATCTTGCCAGTTCCTTACTAAGTTTTGTTCACAATGTGGATAGATTTGATACTGTTAGATAATGAGTTTATGTGAAATCTCCATTAATGGTTGTAAATAATGTTATAATTACAATTATATTTTAGTTAGATGGAAATATACAGTATTTAAACCATTGAGTGCTTTGCAGCATCAAACTATTCCTAGATTCCATACTGGTGTAAATATATATAGAGTTTTCCACTATACAAGTTCTGGCCTTTTGTTGTCCCCTTAGCACATCTCACATGAGTGGTAAACAGCAGCCTTCTTTGAACTTCCAATCAGGCTGTGCCCAATATACATTGGCTAGGTACAGTGTCCAATTAGTGAGCATTATATTAGCCACAGTACAGAAAGGAGGGGGGGATATAAGACCTGGTCACCTAGCTGGGGGTCTCTTTATGATGGGACACACAGCAGGCAGGATGACTAGACATGACGTTGAGAGGTACACTAACTTCATACTTGTATTGTACATTGGATTTTAAACATGGTTTTGTGGGTAAATTGTAAATATTGTAGAAGTCAAAGGACTTAAACTGTACATTGTGTTGTAAATACTGCTTAGTGTGTAATTTGAATATATTATATACCTCTATCAATAAATGTATATTGCAGATGGAACTACTTCTTTTGTGTAGGAACTCTCAGATCTAGCTGGATATATGTAAATACTCCTACAAGGATTGGGGTGTATTCACAAATACACGTAACCTAGTCAACAGATACCTTATGATCTACTACCGCTTCTTTGCCATAGACTCACAATCCTGAAATACAGCTGCATCATCAACAGAAATAAAATCCCCTTAGCACCCAGATTTATCTGATGCTTCTCAATGGCCCTCCACATCCTGAAGAAGCAGGGGACATATAGACCACACATATGGCTTTCCACTATGTCCACGTAGTGTTGACATTTGTATTCTTTTGGCTTCTTACCTGTTTCCTTAATGGACTCAAAAGTGTTTGTATTGCCTTTATGATTGCTCTTATGTTGAGGATAACAATGCCTTGTTAATGCTACTATTTGCACTAAGGCAAATTGTCTAGAACTGCACTCTGGCACCTACTATGACTCACATGTGCACTTTTTTCCTCACCATCTATTCTATTGGGCAATGGATCACTTTGGATCCAATGGTCCCCAAGGTGTTCAAGAAACCTACTTTTGGATTTATTACAAATTATTATAGTTTTTCTTGGGCACAGTTTGACTTTAATGGTTATTCAGTGTTTTTCATGTGTTCTTCCTTTGCTCCTCTGCCACATCCCTCATTTTTTCTACTGGCTGCCTTTCAAAAGTCATCTTCTGAACTTAGAATATAATATGTCCCTGCAGAACAAGTTACAGCTGGGTGTCTGTCTGCAGTGTTGGAGAAAGATATAGACCTTTACTTCTGTAAGCCTTCTCTATTATTAGGTTGCTAACCCTGAATGCCAAAGGATTAAATTCATATCATAAGCGGAAGTTGTCTTTACAACAGTTTAACAGTTTAATATCAGTTTTAAGGCTGAACTCCATGATCCCACCTGAATTCCATGAGTTCTTTTAAATTTGCCTCTAAATTATCCCACCTCACACAAAAGGAAATTGGAGTTGCAATTTTTATTAGGACTGCTGTGAACTTTCACCTCATTAACATTAGTAAAGACACCGGTGGTCAATATTTTATACTCCATAGGTATGGGGCCTACCTAGGTTACCCTAGGTATGTGTATGCTCCAAATTCCTTCAAGATAATTTTTTCTCCTACAACTCCTCCACTGCCTCTACTCTGCTGAGCACTCATATCTAATATTTTCTGGAGACTTTAACTTTCAATTTTTGTCTCACCAAGACCTCATCTCTAGAGACAACTAAATCTTCTCCCCCGATAACTCACCAGTCTGCAATTTCAGCAACTTACCCAGAAATACAATTGGTCTGATAGTGGGAGACCAAAAATCCTATGAGTGTGCAATATACATTCTTCTCCAAACTACACCACATACTTCCCAGTATTACATAATATATGTATAACCAAACTGACTTTTGCAGAGGCTGCTGTGAATAATTCTGATACACCAGAGGAAATTCTTGAAGCTATTAAATGACCTCTAAATAACAAGGGGCTAGGGCCTGATGGTTTGCCATACCTTACTTCAAAACTTTCTTTGCTTCTTTACTCCATCCTGTGATGACTATTTTTAACAAATCTCTTAGATTGTAAGCTCCAAGGAGCAGGGCTCTCCTAACCCTCTTGTATTGAACTGTATCGTTGCTCTACTGTGTCCCTTTATATTGTAAAGTGCTGAGCAAACTATATAAATCCTGTATAATAATAATAACTAATCTTTAAAAGAGAGCCCCATACATGATACTATGCTACATTCATATATCATGTTCTTTCCCAAACTGAGAAAAGATCCATAGGATACTGCTAGTTACCGCCCTATTACACTCCTAAATTTTGATCTTAAAGTTTTCACTAAGCTGTTAGCTAACAGGTTGAACGCTATACTCACCTCTGTTATACACAGGATCAGTTGGGGTTTATAATGTATAGACAGGATGTAGAAAACATCAGATGAACTAAAGCTCTGATAAACACCACAAACAAAATGAGGGCTGCAGCACAGTTTAGAAACTGAAAAAGTACTGGATCACTTAAATTGGACATTCATGCTCTTCACATTGCTGTGTGTCAATGTGAAAGGACCAGTTCTTAAAGCCAATCCAGCCCTTTATTCAACCCCATCAGCAGTTGTTAAGCTTCCTCATTTTTTGTCAACAAAGAATAACATGTTGTAGAGCACTAGGAAGGGTTGCCACAATTCTGTTGCTGTTCACTCTTAGTATTGAACTTTTAGTAGCTTCTATTGCTACAAAATAGCTATTTCAGGAATTAAAATTAGGGAAAAAACTATTTGTTGTTTCCTATATGCTGGCAATCTATCTTGCCTTATCAGGACATAAATAAATTCTTAATAAATAGAAGCTTTACCCATCAAAATTAAAACTGACCTCCATCAACTTCTTCGCCTCAAGTATTTCTACCCCTGTAGGTTTGACATCTTGAAATACTTAAGGATGAAACTAAAGCCCACATATCATACTTTATATAAACATAACCGCATTCCATTTTACCAAGACATTTCTCAGGTAGGAACTACCTATCCCCTTATAAAACATTATTTGGCTCATACAAACTCCATATGTATAATTACAAGGACAATGCATACAGTACATGCCTGAAATTCTACACTCCATATACCCATCAGTGAGCAAAATGTATCAGAGATGGATTACACATGTGAGTACCCTACAGCATATATTCTGGACAGGCCTGGGTATCTCAGTGTACTGGCAAGAAGTTAACACTTTAACCACTTGTCTACCGCGGCAACTTTTTACACATGGTAAATTCTGCATTTTTGCTAGAAATTACTTTAAACTCCCAAAATAGTATATATTTTATGAAAGCAGATACCCTGGAAAATAAAATGGTGGTAGTTGCATTTTTTTTCCGTACAATATTTGCACAGCTATCTGTCAAACGTGTATTTACCCAATTTTCAATTTTTTGGGGGGAGGGGGCGTGTGCCAGAACTCTGCTTTAAACCGCTGTTTTTAATGCAAACTGTTAGACAGAACAATTTGGTTGGTTGCAGGCTGGTTGGTAAGTTGAGCTGGGAATATTTCTCTGTTTGTTGTTTGACATGTGTTGCCCCTCCATGTGCTCCTTGCTACAAAGGCCAGTTATAGATTGGGGCAGTTGCCATTTGTTTATGCTGTGGGGACAGGGATTGAAGGAAAATTTCCCCAATGGGATAAAAATCCTGATCAGGGTAATAATCCTCTCTTACCTCACTTCTTTGCTTTTATGCAACATGAAAAACGAAAATGTTTTGCTTTCAGTTACACTTTAAATCTGTCAGTTACTGACATTTTGCCATACTTGTAGTTTACCTAAGGCATTAGTAATGGATTTTGTGACACCACACTGGCAATGTGATTTTTCACTCTTTTGGACACCCATGTTAAAGGGAAGATCAGAACCTTTGTTTTACTGCTTTCTGGGCCTTTCTTCACTTCCTGTCAAGGTGACAATAGTATTACTAGACAGGAAATTAGATAAAACCTCCAACAAAGATACAGTACAGGCAAAAATAAAATTGTTCACTTTTGTATAGTAGGGGAAGGTTTAAATCCCTGTGTCACTGTCAATTCATGGGGCCCCCAGGCAATAGGGGATCATGGGACCCCTGTGTCCTTGCCCAAACTCAAAAAAGCCTATAAAAAAGGTACCAGGGGCATCTCATGGGGTCCCCTACTGACCCCGGGCCTTCGGGCAGTGCCCGAGTTTCCAAATGGTCAGTCCACCCCTGCTGTCACATATTTTCCAAGAATGTGAAGAAAAATGGAAAATTGTGTCAAATACTTACATTAATTTTCCTTCTCTGGCGCCATTCTATGGAAGCATACATGCGGTGTACTGCCATTCTGGCGCCAGTAACATGGGAAATTGTATCAAATACTTATGTAATTTTCCTTTCCTAGCACTAATCTCACTAAAGTAAAAGAACAGTGGGGAACTGGAGAAAGTGCAGGGAAGGACAACCAAACTGATAAGAGGCATGGAGGAGCTCAGCTATGAGGAAAGATTAGAGGAACTGAATTTATTCTCTCTTGAGGAGATTAAGGGGGGATATGATCAACATGTATAAATACATCAGTGAACTCGGTGTAGAGTTATTCATCCTGAGGTCATCACAGAGGACAAGGGGGCAGTCTTTACATCTGGAGGAAAAGAGATTTAATCTCCAAATACAGAAAGGTTTCTTCACAATGAGAGCTGTGAAAATGCGGAATAGACTACCTCAAGAGTTGCTTCTGGCCAGCTCAGTGGATTGCTTTAAAAAAGGCCTGGATTCTTTCTTAGATATACAGAATAAAAATGGATATAAACATATATAGGTAAAGTTGATCCAGGGAATATCCGGTTGCCTCTCTGGGGATCAGGAAGGAATTTTTTCCCCAGCAGGAGCAAATTGGGTCATGCTTTGCTGAGTTTTCTTTGCCTTCCTCTGGATCAACTGTGGGTATAGGATTATAACATTTTTTTTTTTTTTTTAATGGTTGAACTGGATGGACTTTTGTCTTTTTTCTGCCAAACTAACTATGTAACTATGTAAATCATGGCACATACCATGCTGCCATGTTGGCGCCAGGAAAATCTCTTTAAGCCTCAGATAGCAGCAAAAACCAGACAGGGATTCTATTCCTTCCCCACTTTGGCAGGAAGTACAGTTTGAGTATATATACTCACACATAAATATTCAGACTTGTTAAACTAGATTGCTTTTAAGGGCAGTGAGCAATGTCACCTAAATATTTCTTTTTACCCTTAAACAATTATTAAATAGGTAATCTTTCAACGGACTCCAAAGCCACACCTCAGTTATTGCCAGAGGTTAAGATTTGTGTCATGTTTCTGATACTAAACATAGCAACTGCAAACAAAAAAAGGGCATCATTTCTGAAATAAAGCAATATACTGAAAGGCCAATGACGAATACAAGTTTTTGTAAAGAAAATATGTAAATTGTTTTCCAGCTACAGAGCATGTCTTTGTTAATCCCCCATGCAATTCTTCCCTGTAACAGTTATTCAGCTCCCTTTGAAGCTGCTCCCATTTCAGGGCATTTATTATTGTTACAGGTATTTAGCGTCGACAATATACAGAGTACATTCACATATGTTGTTCTACAGCTGAGCTTAGCAGATATAATATAGCTAGAATATTATTACATAATTCGGTAACAGTGTCAAAAACAAATGTTATGTTTAACAGCTTCTGGCAGACAATAATATTGTCATTATTATTATCATTATTACTATTATTATCGTAAAATTTCCTGTTGAATTACATGTTCAGGGTAAATTGTGTCATATTATGTATCCTTTTGTTTTCTTCAACAGTTGCAGTTACAAAATAAATATTAAGATGAATCCTGTAAAATTTGCCATGTGCCTAGGCTCACAGACATTTAAAATAATAACTCTCATTTTTTTTCTACTTTCCTTTACATTCCTTTACTGTATCCTGGCCAGCTGCTATTTCTGCATTAATAACTTAATGACCTGCAGTAATAACAAATAAATAAAAAATAAAAGTGATCGTTAAATTGTAGGTAAAGGCAATTTTTCATTTTGAATAGGGTGGGGAAGGTTTAAATCCCCTTTAAAGTTGTCACAGCTGTCTGTGTCTTCGATATGGAAATTCATGTTCTCTATTTTAGAGCTTACTGTTGTCAATGAGACAATGTGATGGGAAATTCATAATTTTAGAGTTTTCATGAGAGTAAGAAGTTAGGGGAAATCCACAAGCTGAGACACCTCTTCTCAACTCTCTTGGATGGAAATTCCATTCACTTTGTGAAAATTTCCTCTCATCTGTTGGGTCTTCTGAAAAAGAAGTGAAGGGCATTTGCCCCTGGAGCCCATTCAATAAAAAGAGAACTGAAAGGCATTCTCCCCTGAGGCCCAGCCAGCAAAATAGGACCTGAAGTGCATTCTCCCATGGGGCCCAGGCAGCAAAATAGGACCTGAAGGGCATTCTCCCCTGGGGCCAAGGCAGCAATAAAGGACCTGAAGAGCATCTTCTCTGGAGCCCAGGAAGCAAAAAGGGACCTGAATGGCATTCACCCCTGGTGCCCAGACAGCAAAAAGGGACCTGAAAGGTATTCTTTCCTGGGGCCCAAGCAGCATAAAAGGATCTGAAGGGAATTCTTCCCTAGGGCCTAGACAGCAAAAAAGGACCTGAGGAGCATTCTCCCCTGGGGCTCAGGCAGCAAAATGGGACCTGAAGGACATTCTCCTTTGGGGCTCAGGAGGAAAAAAAGACCTGAAGGGAATACTCCCCTGGGGCCTAGACAGCAGAAAAGGACCTGAAGGGCATCTTCCCTGGGGCCCGGGCAACAAAAAGGGGCCTAAAGAGCATTCTTCTCTGGGGCCCAGGCAGCAAAAAAGGACCTAAAGAGCATTCTCCCCTGGGGTCCAGACAGCAAAAAGGGACCTGATAGGAATTTTACCCCTTCCCTTTCTCTAATTTACCTAATAATAATAATATCTAATATTAAAAAACGTTTGGTTATTGGTAAGTTGCCACATGAATTATATCCCCCTGATGAAGCCACGTGACTAGTGGCGTAACGCGTAGGGGTGGGACTGTTCACGTCACTCGGAGGGAGTCGGTCCGGTCATCGGATCACGAACGCACAGCTCCAACAGCCAGCGGAGGTCTGAATCAGCTGCACTACCACTATATGATTTATGTGAGAGCCACCTGTCAGCTTCACATTAAAAGCTTTTAAAACGATAAAGCACCATGTCAGAATTTTCTTGTTTATGGAGAATCACATGGAAATAAGAAGACAGCTGAGTGGCACCCAGTGAGAGGATACTTTTCTACAGCACATGTCGCATTTAATGGTTATCTTATCAACATCAGTTCCTAAACAAGTAGGTTCCAAGGAGGTGAACCGCAAGCTTTAATAGCCTAATTGCAGGCTATCTATGAGGTGAGCGCACATCTTCACTTGAGGGAGGAGGCACAAGCAGTCACCTATTTAAAGATATAGAAGATTTTTCAGCACAAAGTCACTTATATGTTTTTTTGTGGGACATTATTATCATATAATATTATTTTATCATTTTATTTTTAGTATTTTTCACTATTCCGTTTATGTGAGTTGATTTTTATATTCACTCATTTAGTTATTTATGTATATCGTATACACTTTTTCATTTGTCTATATATATAGATTGGAAGGTTGTGAGCGCAATACTATATATCTTTATTTCAAGTTGCCACATGCATTGTGATTTTCTTAAAGTATGGTCGAGTTGCAAATCTCCCAATCATACCCCTGATTTCCATTCTGTCACATGTACCCCTAACGGAGACTACAAACAGCATTGTGCAGGCACTGTCCAATGTTGTCACTAGCATTTTTTATTACAGGTACTTATATAATGCCATCAGTTTACATATATATTGTACATTCACACTAGTCCCTAATCCACAAGGGACATACAATCTAAGGTCTATAACTTACATTCATATATACACATACCTGGGCCAATTTAGACCGGAGCCAACTAACCTATCAGCATGTCTTTGGAGTGTGGGAGGCAACCAGGGTACCCAGAGGAACCCCACACAGGTACAGGGAGAACATGCAAACTCCAGGCAGTGCTGTGATTGGGATTCAAACCAACGACCCTAGTGCTGCCAGGTGGAAGTGCTAACCATTTAGCCACTGTGCTGCCCCATAGCATGAAGCAATAATGTTCAGCTGATGCCGTAGAAAGTACATGTAAACAGGAAGTGGCTAAAAGAGAATGGATGAGATCAGCAGCATTGAGATGCAAAAAAAAAACAAAAAAGGTATAAACATTACTAAACAACAGTCATGTTCTGTTTTTACAAAACATACTAAATGCTTTAACCAACTAAACATTATTCAGTTTGGTGCTTGAAAAATAATATAAATAAATCAACAATTGATACCTTTAAAAAATTGTAAATACTCCTATATATGTGCCAATTAATAAATCAAATAATAATTCATGATAAAAATATTATATAAAGTCCAAAAAATCCAAAGGTATAAATAAAAAGTCCCAAGTGCAAAAAAACATATGTTGGAAGGAGAGTATGATTTGATTTGATTTGACTTGAACACTATAGCACTTTCTTTTTGCACTTGGGACTTTTTATTTATACCTTTTGGATTTTTTGGACTTTATATATTATTTTTATCATGAATTATTATTTGATTTATTAATTGGCACATATATAGGAGTATTTACAATTTTTTAAAGGTATCATCAATTGTTGATTTATTTATATTATTTTTCAAGCACTGAGCACTTTTTTAATTAGTATTAGAGCGCGGTAATTATTGAATTAATTGATATCAAATGCATACCTGTAGAGAGTGTGCAAAATAACCAGCGATCTAGAAAAATATATGTGCTCCTCTGTTAGTATACCCTGGTGGCTCACAAGTAAACACACTATAATTATTCAGTTTGGGTTTCGATCTACTTTAACAGCTGAAGGCTGCTTATTTCTCATGAATCAGTATTTTATACGAAAAAACTTTATTTGACCTCTGCTGTAAATGGTTTATTTTGCTGCACTTTTCAATAGACAGCTTTCCGTATTTCTCCAGAAGGAACCTAGTTACATATAGTTACATAATTAGTCTGGCTGAAAAAAAAAAAAAGTCCATGTAGTTCAACCATAAAAAAAAAAAAATCCACAGTTGATCCAGACGAAGGCAAAAAAACCAGCAAAGCATTACCCAATTTGCTCCTGCAGGAGAAAAATTCCTTCCTGATCCCCCGAGAGGCAATCAGATATTCCCTGGATCAACTTTACCTATAAATGTTAGTATCCAGTTATATTCTGTGTATCTAAGAAAGAATCCAGGCCTTTTTTAAAGCAATCCACTGAGCTGACCAGAACCAACTCTTGAGGGAGTCTATTCCACATTTTCACAGCTCTTACTGTAAAGAAACCTTTCCGTATTTGGAGATTAAATCCCTTTTCCTACAGATGTAAAGAGTGCCCCCTTGTCCTCTGAGATGACCTCAGGGTGAATAACTCTACACCGAGTTCACTATATGAACCACTGATGTATTTATACATGTTGATCATATTCCCCCTTAATCTCCTCTTCTCAAGAGAGAATAAATTCAGTTCCTCTAATCTTTCCTCATAGCTGAGCTCCTCCATGCCTCTCATCAGTTTGGTTGCCCTTGTCTGTACTTTCTCCAGTTCCCCAATGTTCTTTTTGTGAATTGGTGCCCAAAACTGAACTGCATATTCCAGATGAGGTCTTACTAATGATTTGTACAGGGGTAAAATGATATCTCTCTCTCTCTGGAGTCTATACCTCTTTTAATACAAGATAGGATTTTGCTCACTTTAGAGCTGATTGTTATAATCCATTAACCAGTTCCACACTGCCCTATAGCAGAAATACTGCTACAGGACAGCACGGGTACACAAAATCGCGTACATATGTGATTTTGCAGTTCTGGGTAGGTGGTGCATGCGCGCCCCCTACCCGTGTCACCATTTGCTGCCTTGGTTGTCAATCACCTGATCCCAGCTGGTAATTACTAATGATTTGTACAGGGGTAAAATTATATCTCTCTCTTTACTGATTTTTTAAAGCGGAGCTCCAGGCTCCCCCCCCCAAAAAAAAAAACAAAAACAAATAAAAATCATCAGTTACAAATACTGTAGTGGCTTTTAATATAAGAACACTTACCTGTCCAGGGATCCAGCAATGTCCTCACCCGAGCGGATTTTACAATTGGCTTCCGATGCAGGCGCCGGTATCTTAAGTAAAGGAAACTGACAGGGAAGCCTTGCGACTTCACCGCCAGTTCCCACAGAGCATGCACGTGCCACTCTGTGCTTTGTGAATGGTCCTGCAATCTTCTGGGACCTGTGAGGTGACCCAGAAGACTGCATGGGAAGGAGGGGGGACCGAACTTCTGGAGCAGATCGCTGCGGTAAGAAGTGCTAAATGTGGTAGTGGGGGGGGGAAAGAAAACAAGCGGAGCATCCCCTTTTGGGTGAAGTTCTGCTTTAACGAGTGATGACCTATAAGGTAATCTTTGTTAATTGACTTGTACATGGGTCCTTATTGAATGCTACATCTACACAAGATACTGCATGTAACATTTACATTAGTACAGTGACGTTTTCCTATTAAATTTGCCATTGTGACACACAGATAATAAAAATAAAACACAGTAAAGTGCATATGGCATATGATAAAAACTTTGGCCACAGTATATAACAGCACACTGGACAGGAATATCTCATGACACAATTTTTCCAATTATCTCATGCGATACTGAAAAATATAAACCAAAAATGCAGCGCTAATTAGCCTTTTATGTGCAAGCTGCTTTTACTTTGCTTTATCGTATTTTGATTTTTGAGGGATGTTATGTCTAAGCACAGGTATTGTGTTTGATACTGAAAAATGTCAACTCACGATCACCTTAAGAGGCATTTGCATAAAGCCCTGTGCAAACTGTTGGCGCTATATAAATCCTGTATAATAATAATATAACAATTTACAAACAAAGCAAAAATGTAAAAAAAGCAGTAAATACCTCATAAAATGGTGTTAAAGTCATTTCAATAAAGGAAATAAATAAATGCACGAGTTAAATAAGTAGTGGTCCAAGTATTTATGGAATGTACAAATATAATAGCTTATATGGAGTAGTCTCTGCCTTTTTGGATAAGTTCTCTCAACAGTAATGCATGAAAACCTAAATATGGAAAAACACAGCATCATTGGGGGTTGATTTACTTAAAGAATAACTAAAGGCAACATTTTTTTTAGTTTTGGACAGAGTGGAGAGGAATTAGAACCCCTGTCAGTTTTTTATTGCTGTCTGTGCTCCCATTAGGGAGATTCACCTCCTTTATTTGTCCTGTTTGCCATTATCATTGAAAGTGAAAATAAAAGAAAACCCCACATTTTGGGTTGTCCTCAGAAAAGCAATAGAGGGGAAATTTTCCAATGGGGACATTAATTCTGGTGACCTGCTATGCGGTATTTTATATTACATTTTAACCACTTGCCAACTGCAGATAGCCGAATAACGGCTTCACTGCGGCCATTCAGTTCTGGGTGGGTATACGATGTCCTCCCAGAACGCGCTCACCTGCGTGCCCCTGGGGGCGAGCACCCGGCGATCTCCATGACCACTGTGTCCTATGGACACAGCTGATATCACGTGCTATGGTAAAAGGCCAGTCACAGCGGCCTTTTACCATGTGATCAGCCGTGTCCAATGACACACTGATCACCGGGAAATGCAATTGCTGGTTATCGGCTGCACTGAAAGTACTGCCGAGAACCGGCATTTGTCAGAGGAGGGATCGGCACCGATCATCAGGGCACTGATGATCAGTGCCCTGAGGATCGTTTCCCAGCAGTGCCATCCACCAGTGCCGCCCACAAGTGCCTGGCAGTGTCTCCCACAAGTGCCCAGTAGTGCCACCCACCTGTGCCCAGCAGTGCCCACCAGTGCCACCCACCAGTACCCATCAGTGCAGCCCAGCAGTGTCATCCAACAGTGCTGCCCAGCAATGCCAGCCATCAGTGCCCAGCAGTGGCCCCAGTCAGTGTCCACTACTGCCGCCTGTCATTGCCCAGCAATGCTGTCAGTCAGTGACATCATTCAGTGCCCATCGGTGCCGCCTATCAATGCCAGCTCATCAGTGCCGACTATCAGTGCCACCTATCAGTGCCAATCAGTACTGCCTATCAGTGCCCATCAGTGCTGTCTGTCAGTGCAGCCTCATCAATGTACATCAGTGAAGGAAAAAAATTACCTGTTTGCAAAATTTTATAATAGAAACAAAGAAAAACTTTTTTGCTCTTTTTTTTATAGAGCAAAAAATAAAACACCCAGCGGCGAGTAAATACCACCAAAAGAAAGATGTACTGTATTAGTGTGAAAAAAATGATAAAAATGTCATATTGGTACAATGTTGCATGACAGTGCAATTGTCATTCAAAGTGAGACAGCGCTGAAAGCTGAAAATTGGCCTGTTAAGGAATATAAGTGCCTGGTAGGCAAGTGGTTAAATAGGAAAATAATTATTTGTGAATTGAGCCCAGTGAGTCATGTGCATTTCAAAAAAATCTTATGAACGCCTATAGCGTGTTTAAATATTTATAAGGAAAAGTTTTTTAAATCAAAAGCCATTTGTGGACAGGTAACAAAATAGTAATAATCAGGTCATGCTTTAAATGTAGCTTTAGTGGAAAAGGTTGCACTTTCTCTTTAGGATATGTGCAAGTCCCATTGGTGTAATTACTTATAACTAGCACTAGGTGGTACTGTGACACCAGTTATGGGGAGTGTCTGCTGACATTGATTTGTTTTCTCTTACTGTTAATCTTTTGAATAGTTCATTATCAATGTATGGCAAACACTAAGCTGTGTATGCTATATAGGCCCGATCAATACATATGTTATTTTTTTTTTTTTGCAGAAAGACAAGCATTCTTTTTTTGCTATATTGTCATCCAAAATTCTATTTTTTTTTACACTTTGAAATAACTAGTGTTAGTTTACATAAAAAAATATATTTTGTTAGTAAATGTCCCATTTATAATGACACTAAAATAATGTTTGGATACAAGGCATTTTATTTGTATTATTTTAATTACACTTACTTATACGGCATTATCAATTTACACAGCGCTTTACATATATATTGCACAAGGGCGTTCAAGTGAAAGCAGGACTTTTGAGTTTATATAAGGAACACATTTTAAGGAGTGGAAACTGCATTTATTTTTCAACATATTCTCCTGCTACATTTATACACATATCCCATTTAATTACTGCCTGGAAAGCTTTGGCATAGAAATATTTGTCAGTACACCTGAACCATCCTAGGACAGCCTGCTTCACTTCGTCATCCATGCATCACCATTCCCACAGAAAGGTTCATCTCTTGTGCAATTTCATGACAGGTTATGCGTTTCTGGAGCTTTGTTAAACTGTCAACCTTCTCACAGCATCCATTCCATTTTGCTACAAGTGTAGCACTACCCCCTTAGGAGTCGTTGAAGATTTGGGTCCCCCTATAGTCCTGCACAGCCAGGCAACACGCATTTTTCACAGACTTGCATTCTGGAGACAGCAAACAGTCCTTTAGCTTGTTTTTTTTGTTTTATTAGTGGTATTGAACTTGGATGGGGTTGAGGGGTGTATGGGATGCCCAAGGGAAATGCAACTGAGGACAACTCCTTAGCAACTATGTACAAGTCTCTATACACCAAAAAGGGTTTTAATCCTGGAGAGCTCTCCAGCCTCTCCTGATGTACCACCCCAGACACGAGATGAATCCTCCCCTCATCCAGCTGTACTGGGTGAATCCATGGGCAAGGGGACCCAAAATCTGTCTCCTTAGATCAAACAGTCCCAAATGGGGGCTAGTCAGTTTTTCCACCTGAATGCCCTTTACCTTTATCCGGCCTAGGGGGTGTAAGAACTGTGAGCTTGTTGAGTTGGTGGCTGCCTTCTTGCCTTCTGCTGGACTGGTTCCTTCCATGCTGCATAGGTGGACTGCTGAGGTTGAGAGATCCTCCTTTCAGCCTGGAGGTAGGCCTCTTCTCACTGGGCCTCCTTCCAGAATCTCAGCCTCTCACTTCATCTTCCACCCAAACTCTCCTGTTGCTGAGCAGGCTCTGTCACACTTGGAGCCTGTCCTGGCCCAATGCCAAGCCTCCTGCTGGGGGATTGGCCAGAGTCACTTAAATGTGCAGGCCAGCCCCTATTCACCCCAAGCCACTGAGTACTAGAAACGTCTCCAAGTCTCTAGATCAGGGGGAGTTATCAGGGAACTGACCTGCAGTGCCTCAGTCCTGACCTAAATCAACCTGGCTCGCACCCAGGCTGACTCATGCCCAGGCTGCTATTCAGCAAAAAGGGTTTTATTCCTGGAGAGCTCTCCAGCCTCTCCTATTGTACCACCCCAGCCCTCAGATGAATCCTCTCCTCATCCAGCTGTACTGGGTGAATCCATGCACAAGGGGACCCAAAATCTGTCTCCTTAGATCAAACAGTCCCAAATGGGGGCTAGTCAGATTTCCCACCTGAATGCCCTTTACCCTTATCTGGCCTAGGGGGTGTAGCCCTTCTCTCTGAAAAAAAAAACCTATCTAGCTCCCCCTGGCTATCTAAAGGAGTGCTACACAAGGTTGAATTATATTTTGTGTAATTTGCTAGTAAAGGAAACTTTGGACCTGTTGAGGAGGTTGAATTGCCAGACTGGTAAATTTTAAACAAACAATAGGGGAGATTTGCTAAAACTGGACCACTCAGAATCTGGTGCAGCTGTACATGGTAGCCAATAAGCTTCTAACTTCAGCTTGTTTACTTAAGCTTTGGCAATAAAACCTGGAAGCTGATTATTTTTTACGCAGAATTGCACCAAATTTTTCACTCTCCAGTTTTAGTAAATAACACCTCATTCATCACACAGTATCAAATTTACAAAGTTTAATTTCATATAGTATTGTTACGAGGGGATCAGTTAATTTTGCTACATTTTAGAACAGGTTTTCAGTTCCATTCATTTATCAAGGTGCATAAAAGTGCCAGGCAGGGTTCTAATCTGGCCACTGTTTTATTAGTGAACAGACCACAACATCCGTGCATAGAGAACTTCATGGTATGGATTTCCATGGCCAAGCAGCTGCATCCAAGCCTTACATCACCAAGTGCAATGCAAATCGCCAGATGCAATGGTGTAGAGCACACCATCACTGGACGGGAGCAGTGGAGACGGGTTCTCTAGAGTGACAAATCACGCTTCTCTGTCTGGACGTGTCTGGGTTTAGCAGGAGAACAGTACTTGCCTGACTGCATTGTGCCAAGTGCAAAGTTTGGTGGAGGGGGGATTATGGTGTGGGGTTCTTTTTCAGGGGTGGGGCTTGGCCCCTTAGTTCCAGTGAAGGGAATTCTGAAGGCGTCAGCATGCCAAGACATTTTGGAAAATTTCATGCTCCCAACTTTGTGGGAACAGTTTGGGGATGGCCCCTTCCTGTTCCAACGTGACTGTACACCAGTGCACAAAGCAAGGTCCATAAAGACATGGATGAGTGAGTTTGGGGTAGAGGAACTTGACTGACCTGCACAGAGTCCTGACCTCAACCTGATAGAACACCTTTGGGATAAATTAGAGCGAAGATTGCGAGCCAGGCCTTCTTGTCCAACATCAGTGCCTGACCTCACAAATGCGCTTCTGGAAGAATGAGAAAACAGTCCCATAGACACACTTCTAAACCTTGTGGACAGTCTTCCCAGAAGAGCTGAAGCTGTTATAACTGCTAAGGGTGGGCCAACTCAATATTGAACCCTACGTACTAAGACTGGGATGCCATTAAAGTTAGTGTGTGTGTAAAGGCAGGCGTCCCAATACTTTTGGCAATATAGTAGATGGAGATCACTCACCAGGCCTGGTGGAGGGGCGCAGACCGAAGGGGGGGGGAGCCATGTACTGCTGTTATGTATCCTCCTCACAGCCGCATTTCTCTTTCCTCTTCCATCTCTGTGACAGAGATCCCTGCCTTCTCTGGACACTGATGTCCTCCGGGATCATCTCTCAGCCCTGACTCCCCACCACCATCCACTTTGGAGAGCTCTGACCCTCAGAGCAGCCTACAGCCTGGCTGGGCGCACTGCATGCTGGGATTTGTAGTCCTTCCCCGCACTGGATTGTAGTTTGCTCCTGTGGAGGCGCCAGGTCGGAGGCAGGGGAAGGACTACAACTCCCAGCATGCAGTGCGCCTGGCCAGGCTGTAGGCTGCTCTGAGGGTTGGAGCTCCCGGAGCTCTCCGCAGTGGATGGTGGTGGGGAGCCAGGACTGAGTGATGATCCTGGAGGATAGCACTGTCCAGGGGAGGCCTGATACTCCCACTCCTCACTGTATTCCTCTTCTGTAGTAAGTGACATCACTGATGTTCCTTCTTTCGAAGCACAGCACCACCCCCCTGAACAGTGCCTCATGGCAAATACTCCCCTGGTTCTACCTCCAAAGTGTACCAACACAGCTAGTTAATGTTGACCTGCTTAAATGTCTCCAATGCAGGAAGTGCCCTTGTTGTCTGCAGAATCTGTCTGCAGTGGATATCAGAGCAAGAGTTGCACTACATGATGTGAGCAGTAACCAGTGGAGAGAACTTAACTGCGACAGTTTCATCCTCTTTCATCTTTCTCAGTTACCGCATTCTCCTCCCCTCTTCAACATTCTCCTGGTTCATCAACAAGTATGACTGCTGCAGCCAGTGAGAGGGACAAAAGGGTTGCTTGGGGTTTGCAAGGCCTGTCGTTTTTTGTCTCCAGCAGCAACGAACAGGAGGCCATACTGAAGACCATGAAGTGAAGGCTGGAATACCAGCTCTTACCAAAATGCATTCCACCGTGTCCAGTAGAAACCTTCACCCACCAGACTTCTCCTCTCCAATTGCTTGAGAAGAAAAAGTTCACCTCATGGCCAGCTTGGCCAAGTGTCACCACGCCTGTTCATCACATCCACCCTTCTCTGCATTCCACGCCGATTAGGAAGCCCTGGGAGCCTCCGTTGCAGCCCATCAGAGGGACCACAGCAGTTTCTCCACCTGGTGGACCAGAAACAGGATTCATGATGACGGCTACACGTAGGGTTTATTTACTAAAGGTAAATAGGCTGTCCGCTGCAAGTGCACTGAAAGTGCAGTTCCTCTAGATCTGAGGGGAACACGCAAGGAAAATAAAAAAACGGCATTTTTGCTTGCTCATGGTTGGATGAAAGAAACCAGCAGAGCTTCACCTCATTTCAGAGCTTCCCTTCGGATCTAAAGCAACTGCACTTGCAGTGCACAGTATATTTACCTTTAATAAATCAACCCCATAGTGTTACATGTATTTCTTAACATCTGTTTTGTGAGTGCATCTATTTTATGTGCATTCAAAATGTTTTGTTTGCTATTCTTAGCTTGCACATGTCCCCGTCCCTCTTGTGGCCACGCTCATAACACTGCAACTAATCCCATACCAGAGAGTAGAAACCAATGTCTTTTCCCTGCTGCATCATCCCATACCATAAGGGAGGCGTGTGACAGGTCCCAAATTTATTCTGCAAACGACCCTAAACATACAGCCAATGTTATTAAGAACTATCTTCAGCATAAAGAAGTCCTGGAAGTGATGGTTTGGCCCCCACAGCTGTAGGAGATGTGCTGATGGACAAAATACATGTACAGTTTTAGGTGCTGGCAGGATAGGCCTCTCTGAAGAGATGAGTTTTCAGGGATTGTCTAAACGTTGACAGAGATGGAGATAGTCGGACACATTGAGGAAGGGAGTTCCAGAGGATGGGAGCAGCTCTGGAGAAATCCTGGAGGCGAGTATGGGAGGTAGTGAGAAGGGAGCTAGAGAGCAGGAGGTCTTGGGAGGAATGAAAATAACAAATTGGTTGGTATTTTGAGACCAGGTTAGTGATGTAACTAGGGGCTAGGTAGTGGATGGCTTTATAAGTTGTAAGTATCTTGAATTTTATTCATTGGGAGAGCGTGAGCCAGTGGAGGGACTGGCAAAGAGGGGTGGCAGACACTGAATGCTTGGTAAGGTGGATGAGTCTGGCAGCAGCATTCATGATGGACTGGAGGGGGGATAGCCTATGCAAAGGTAAGCCAGTGAGGAGGGCGTTGCAGTAGTCAAGAAGGAAGGTGACCAGGGAGTGAGTTAGAAGCTTTGTGGTGTCATTGGTTAGGAAGGAGCATATCTTGGAAATGTTGCAGAGGTTGAGGTGCAAAGCTTTGGACAGCGATTGGATGTGGGACTGAAAGGATAGTTCAGAGTCCAGGATTACACCTAGCACCCTGGCATGTGGGGACGGGTTGATGGTTGAGCTGTTGATGTTGACAGAGAAGTCAGCGGAAGGGGCACATCAGGGAATAAATATTATGAGCTCAGTTTTGGATAGATTAATTTTCAGGAAGTGGTGTGACATCCAGGCTATGTCTGTTAGTAGTTTAGTGATGCATGAGGAGACTGATAGAGTGAGCTGAGGGGTAAGGAGATAGATTTGCTTGTCATCAGCACAGAAATGGTATTGAAAGCTATGGAAGGCAATCAACTGACCCAGAGAAGAGGTGTAGATTGAGAATATGAGGGGTCCCAGGACCCCAATGGAGAAAGGAAGAGGAGAAGAGGAAGTAGAATTGTAAGTGACACTGAAGGTGCGGTGGGATAGATAGGATGAGTACCAATGAAGAGCTCAGTCACGGAGACCAAAGGAGTAGGAGAACAGAATAGTGTCCATTGGTTTTAGCCGTTAGTAGATCGTTTGTAAGTTTGAGGAGCAGTTTCGGTGGAGTGCTGAGAACGAAATACAAACTGAAGGGAATCAAGAAGGTTATTCTCGGTGAGGTGGTTGCTCAGCTGGTTGTAAACCAGGCGTTCAAGGAGTTTGGAGGAAAAGGGGAGTAAGGAGATGGATCGAAGTTTGTTAAGAGTGCGGTTTAGTGAGGGCATTTTAAGTATGGGGGTTCTAGTGCATGTTTTGGAGAATTGGGGAAGATGCCGGATGAGAGGGAGAGATTGAAGACGTGATTTAGAGTATTGGATAGAGCCAGAGGGTGACCATAGCATTTGCGATGAAACACGGTACAGGGGGCATGTGGTTAGGTGGGTGTTAGAAAAAAAGTTTAGCAACCTTGTCTATAATAGTGGGGTTGAATGCGGGAAGTAGTGATTGTCCCTGTGGAGTGTTAAGTAGGGGAGGTATCTTCGTGTCGGAGATCTCCTCACTAATTGTATCAATATTTCTTTTTGAAGTGATTGGCGATCTCCGGGGCAGTGAGTGAGCTAGTGGGTGGAGGCAGCGCAAGATGAAGAAGAGAGTTGAAGGTAGAGAAGAATTGACGGGGATTGGATGAGAAGGTGTTGAGAGTAATAAAGTAGGTCTGCTTGGAGGGCAGATTTATATTGGTTGATGTATTTATAAGACTTAGTCGTACGCTACAGGCAATCAAGAGCACGGCTATGTTTTTTGAGACCTCTGGTGTCATCTGTTTGCCAAGGTTATAGGGGTCAGGGCCTGATTGTGTAGGGGGTGAGCTTGTCTAGGGAGGATGACAGTGAACTGTTGTAAACAGAAGTGGCTAGATCTGGGCAGGACAGGGATGATATTTGGTCATAGAGATGGTCAGTAGCAGAGTAGAGAAGAGAAGGGTTGAGGTGGCAAAGGTTTCTACGGGTAACTGTTAGGTGGTTGAAGGGAGAAGAGCCGGGAGACAGGGAGAGAGTGAAGCTAATAAGGTAATCAAAGAGCGGGAGAGGGTTGTTGGAGAGGTTGCACAGAGTGCATAGATAGGAGAATACAAGGTCAAGGGTGTTGCCATTGGAGTGAGTAGAAGCCTGTATCCATTGCTTCAGGCCAAAAGAGAAGGCTAGATTAAGAAGTTTAGAAGTATCAGGAGTGTTAGCATTAAAAGTGAAGGTGAAGTCGCTGAGAATGATTGTAGGGATTTCAGAAGAGAGAAAGAACGGTAGCCAGGCAGAGACGTCATCAAGGAATGTAGATACCGGTCCAGGGGACCAGTAGAACACAGCAGTTCTTAGAGAAACAGGAGAGAATAGACGTATACAATGTGCCTCAAAGGAGGAGAGTGTCAGAGAGGGAGGCGGGTGAAGTACCTGACAGATGCTCTGTGGAGAAAGGAGGATTCCTACTCCACCTCCCTTCCGTCCACTAGGTCTGGGAGAGCAAGTCTTGAGAAGGCCACCATGGCAAAGAGAAGCAGTGTCAGAATCATGAAGCCACGTTTCGGTAATGGCAAGTAGGTTAAAGGAATTTGTGATAAAGAGGTCGTGAAGGGGGGTGAGTTTGTTACAGACAGAGCAGCGTTCCCAAGAACACAGGAAAAGGGGAGGCTGGCTTTGGGAAGAAGAGACTAAGAAGAAGAAGAAGAAGAATGGAGACTAAGTTCTGTGGACTGCAGCTGCTGCCAGAGGGTGCAGGGTGATGGCAATTTATATGAGGCAGTACTGTGTTTATATATATTTTGTCTAAATATAAAAGTCATGTATAATGTTACTTGAATCTTGGTGTGCTTTGTGTATTTCTTCCAGGTATCTACTGTGAAAGACTGCCTCCATGCAAGCTGTAGTAGGTGGGCCCGTTCAGTCCCTCCCACAGCTCTGCTTTCTGCACAGCACATTAATGATGTCACTGAGTCTTTTATATGGTAATACCTGGGGGATTGCTAAAGGGTTTGGTGCTCACAAAAATGGGTTTCTATCTTCTGTGGCTATTGAGGAATATATTTGAATGAATAATTTTGTGCCAGGAGTTTTTTTATGCTTTAATGGATAAAGAAAGGCACTTGTACTTACTGGTAATCCTAAAGGCCAGTTGAACTGTCAGTTTACAACTAAACATATTTCATATACCCCTGCTGAGTCAGACCTCCAATCAGCAAGAAACATGGGCTTTGCTGCTTGCTGAGATATAGAGCTAAATCAGTAGAGGCATATCAGACCTCTACAATGAGACCACACTGAGAGCAAGAGTCCTTGCTGGCAGGGGACAGGCTTTTACACTAAGGCAATAGCTGCTATCTAAAGAAAATGAATTACAAGACTATGCACTTGGAATCTATTTAGCAAATTTAAACTAAAAGGCCTTAAGGTAAGGTCTGGTAAAAGATCTTTTGGACGTTTACTAAATAACTGCATACCTGGGGGGGGGGGACTTTCCCTGTTCAGGTCAGTACTCTTCAATAATTTATATTTCGAGCACTGACCATTCCTTGGACTGGACCTACGAGACCTTCTAAGTACATGCAGCCCAGATAGAATTTACAGACGACAAAAACTGTCACAACTAGTAACTCCTATTCCTAGTTGATGTGTCCAAGCCTTGTTTCTATCATACCAGGTTCACTGCTACTTTATTTGAATACAAATTTCTTTGTTCTTTTTCTCAAGTTGGGTTCTGTAAGAAGACCGCTCCAGACACAATGTTCATGGTTTGACAAAGGGATTATCTCAAAAAAAAAAAAAAAAAAAAAAAAAAAAAGGGGCTATCCTGGTAACCAAGTTCCACCTTGCCACGACAGCAAGCAATCTCCTGTCACGGATCCCATCCACCTACAAAAATTGGCACATCCTATCTGCCTTCAGTCTGGATTTGACCAACAGTTAGAATACTGTTTAGCGCCATGTGAGACCTTTTAATGATTTATTTAAGAAATGATGTTTTTGAACTGAACTCTTTGATTCACGTGGATTCATGGGCTCTGAATTTATCAGTATATAAGCCTGTCCCACACAGCTGACTGCACAGAGTGTGTGTACAAGTATCTGGGGTGCCTGTTCAATGTGTTTTTATTTTTGTGCTTTCTCCCACCAGCCCAGTGGTCACTGTGAGGGTGCCCATATTTATCCAAGCACCTGTAACTGTTCCTCCTGGCTGCTGCTATTTAACCTTATGTTGGAGTGGCGGTACAGCACCCCACATATGCTGTTTAGTTTACAATAATGTTTATTAACCCCTTCCAGCCCAACCTCAGCATCTCTTAAACAAAATCTTTATGGCCAGGGGACAAGAAGGACTGAAGATCACATGACCACTGTGAATGTCCCACAAGCTTCTGACCATTACTAGAGACCGGGTGCTGCCTATGCAAACTCAGTCACTGTGATGGCAGTACACAGTGAGTGTGTTCTCAGCTCAGAATCCTTGGCCATCCATGGAGGCATATGTATGGTGTGTGGGTGTTAAAGCCCACCCTATTTTCTTCCGCACATATGAATTATGTGAGTAACAAGATGTTCAGCTGCACTCTATGCAGTGTTCAGACAGGGTATTCTCTAGTCAGTAATTTCTCCCTTTCCAGGGAACAGATTTGCTGCAAGAGCAACATGTTGACAGACACCACGTACGTGTGTTCAGGCCTGTCTGGCCTTTCAGACAGGCATTCTGATTAGGCTGACTCCCTAGACCCTCTGGAAGCAGAGCAATACAGTCTGGTCTCCAGCACATCTTAGCCTATGATCATACAATTAAATAGCAGCATCACTCCTCTTTCCCCACAAAGTTTTTTTTCGTTTCAGTGTAGTGCAGGACACAGATTTATTTTACCTACTTTATCAGCTGTATATAAAAATGTCATTTTTTTTATGAATACATAACTAGATTAAATGGTTGCTTTTAACATCTTCCAGGGATTAAACTTGAATTCCACAGAAAAAAAAAATACAACATTGTGAATTATGGCCATAAATCAACTGCAGCAATGTTTTTCCTCTCCATAGCATTCCTTTGCTTAACCTCCCTGGCGGTATTCCCGAGTGTAGCTCGGGGTAAAGTTTCAGGACCACAAGCGGTAACCCCGAGCTACACTCGGGCTTACCATGCGACGCTGATCTGCTATCCCTCGATCACATACCTTGTCCTGCGCTCCCGCGATGTCCCTCCTGCAGTGTCTCCGGCAATGTAATCTGGCAAATGCCAGCATCTGTCTTCTGGGTTCCGTCCCCTGTGAGCGTCGGGACGGAATGGCGGAAAATTTGAAAATGACAAAAAGTGACATTCACTAAAATCACATAGTAAAACATTACTGTATCAAACCATTTTACATACATTTTGTCTTTAGTGCTTTGTCCTGTGCCCTGCCTGCATTTTTACTGTTCTTTCTGCCTGGAATCTGAGAAATGTCCATGGCGTCCAAAAAGCGTCCCTTTAGGTCAAAATCGGTTTTTGACCGGCTAGAGAACAGAGATCGTAAATTAGAACCACTTGCAGAATTGAGTGATGATTCGTGGGGAAATTCGTCATCAGACACTGAAAACGATTCTGCGACCTTGCTCAGTGATGTGCGAACTTGGCGCTATATTTCAAATTTCAGTGTTTTTTGTTTGATTATATTATTGAATTAAATGATTATATTATATTTTTTTATGATTATTTATTAAATTATAATTTATGATTTCGTGTTTCAAGTTTTATCCTACCCGGGATGTTTACTAGACTCTTGTTCGGACAGATTTCAGTGAGTTATTCCTAAAAATTACAGGCCTACAATAAAAAAAAATACATATTTCCATGAAAAAAATGTACCGCTTTCAGAACAGAAATATGGACATAATCAGACCGCTAGGGAGGTTAACAAAGGGGCATAGGCTACTGATTTGTTCTCAAAATTTCAAGGGTTAGTTCACCTTTACAGAAAAACTCTAAAAAAGGTGACATAACATGGTGGCGCTGATCAGAATGCATCTGGTCTATCCTGGCAGTGCAGAAGGGAGAATAGAGAAAGCAGCAGGAATTTCAAATCCCCAGGCCAGTGGAGCAGGTGTGAGAGCCCTGACAGCTGAGGATTGTGGGTAGCAAGCACAGGGGTGCAGTCTGGTGTTGACCTTTTATAGTAAAACTGTAAAGCTAAAACAAACACTTTAGGTAATAAATCAATGGCAACTAATTAGGAGATCTATGTAACTCTTCCAACTTGTAGCTGAACTCTAGGTAGATATAAAAGACACAAATTATTGTGGCTATGTACATTTTTAAATGCGAGCAGAGTAAATAGCTGAAGTTGACTAGGAATATATTATACTGGACTGCATGTGTACCTCATCCCTAATATACAATACAAAGAAAAATGAAAAACTTGATGGGACTTTACTGGTACATAAAGCAGACAACCTCATGTAGTACATTAAACATATTTATTAAAATTCATCTTACAAACACATTATATAAAAACAGTACTTTGCTAATAAGCCCACAAAAGGGGGGGGGGAGGGAGCGAGACACACATACACACACGAGTACACCCCTCACATTTTTGTAACTATTTTATTACATCTTTTCATGTGACAACACTGAAGAAATGACACTTTGCTACAATGTAAAGTAGTGAGTGTACAGCTTGTATAACATTGTAGATTTGCTGTCCCCTCAAAATAACTCAACACACAGCCATTAATGTCTAAACTGCTGGCAACAAAATTGAGTACACCCCCAAGTGAAAATGTCCAAATTGGGCCCAAAGTGTCAATATTTTGTATGTCCACCATTACCATTATTTTCCAGCACTGCCTTTGGGAATGGAGTTCATCAGAGCTTCACAGGTTGCCACTGGAGTCCTCTTCCACCTCTTTATGATGACATCACAGAGCTGGTGGATGTTAAAGACCTTGCGCTCCTCCACCTTCCATTTGAGGATGCCCCACAGATGCTCAATAGGGTTTAGGTCTGGAGGCAAGTCCATCACCTTTACCCTCAGTTTCTTTAGCACGGCAGTGGTCGTCTTGAAGATGTGTTTGGGGTCATTATTATGTTGGAATACTGCCCTGCGGCCCAGTCTCCAAAGGAAGGGGATCATGCTCTGCTTCAGTATGGCACAGTACATGTTGGCATTCATGGTTCCCTCAGTGAACTGTAGCTCCCCAGTGCCGGCAGCACTCATCCAGCCCCAGAGCATGACACTCCCACCACCATGCTTGACTGTAGGCAAGACACATTTGTCTTTGTACTCCTCACCTGGTTGCCGCCACACACGCTTGACACCATCTGAACCAAATCAGTTTATCTTGGTCTCATCAGACCACAGGACTTGGTTCCAGTAATCCAAGTCCTTAATCTGCTTGTCTTCACAAACTGTTTGCGGGCTTTCTTGTGCATCATCGTTAGAAGAGGCTTCCTTCTGGTACAACAGCCATGCAGACCGATTTGATGCAGTGTGCAGCATATGGTCTGAGCACTGACAGGCTGCCCTCCCCCCACACCTTCAACCTCTGCAGCAATGCCGGCAGCACTCATACATCTATTTCCCAAAGACAACCCCTGGATATGACGCTGAGCATGTGCACTCAACTTCTTTGATCGAACTTGGCAAGGCCTGTGCTGAGTGGAACCTGTCCTGTTAAACAACTGTATACTCTTGACCACTGTGCTGCAACTCGTTTTCAGGGTCTTGGTAATCTTCTTATAGCCTAGGCCAGTGGTCGGCAAGCCGCGGCTCGCGAGCCACATGCGGCTCTTTACACTCTTTAATGCTGCTCTTCTGTGTGCCGGGCACCCGCTCCCCTCCCTCCTCTCGGGCAGCCGCCCCAAAAGTCAGGACTCTGCAGCTAGCCCAGCAATGGGCAAACTACGGCCCGGCGGACCTTTTAATCCGGCCCGCGGAGCATGGCAAACATTGGCTGTCAGGATGTAGGCGGGGCAGCGTGACAAACTCCTCTCACAGTCCGCCCTGAAGACCGGAACGGCGCGGGAACACGGCGAGAGGAACGCGCGGAGCAAAGGTAAGTGAATTGACACAATATGGGGGATGAATTACTATAGGGGGGATGAATTACTATATGGGGGATGAATTACTATATGGGGGATGTATTTTCAGTTTTAAAAATGTGGCTCTCAAAATAAATTTCAGTTGTGGTTTTGGCGAGATTTGGCTCAGTTGAAAAAAAAAGGTTGCCCACCACTGGCCTAGGCCATCTTGATGTAGAGCAACAATAATTTTTTTCAAATCCTCAGAGTTCTTTGCCATGAGGTGCCATGTTAAAGTTCCAGTGACCAGTATGAGAGTGTGAGAGCGATAACACCAAATTGAACACACCTGCTCCCCATTCACACCTGAGACCTTATAACACTAACGAGTCACATGACTCCGGGGAGGGAAAATGGCTAATTGGGTCTAATTTGGACATTTACACTTAGGGGTGTACTCACTTTTGTTGCCAGCGGTTTAGACATCAATGGCTGTGTGTTGAGCTTTTTTGAGGGGACAGCAAATTTACACTGTTATACAAGCTGTACACTCACAACTTTACATTGTAGCAAAGTGTCATTTCTTCAGTGTTGTCACATGAAAAGATAGAATAAAATATTTACAAAAATGTGAGGGGTGTACTCACTTCTGGGACTATGTACAGTGGGGCAAAAAAGTATTTAGTCAGGAACCAATTGTGCAAGTTCTCCCATTTAAAAAGATGAGAGAGGCCTGTAATTGGCATCATAGGTAAACCTCAACTATGGACTCTCAACTCTAGAGCAGTGATGTTTTGGGGCTGTCACTGGGCAACACAGACTTTCAACTCCCTCCAAAGGTTTTCTATGGGGTTGAGATCTGGAGACTGGCTAGGCCACTCCAGGACCTTGAAATGCTTCTTACGAAGCCACTCCTTCGTTGCCCAGGCGGTATGTTTGGGATTATTGTCATGTTGGAAGCCAAGTTTCATCTTTAATGCCCTTGCTGATGGAAGGAGGTTTGCACTCAAAATCTCACAATACATCGCCCCATTCATTCTGTCCTGTACATGGATCATTCGTCCTGGTCCCTTTGCGGAGAAACAGCCCCAAAGCATGATGTTGCCACCCCCATGCTTCACAGTAGGTATAGTGTTCTTTGGATGCAACTCAGCATTCTCTCTCTCCTCCAAACACGACAAGTTGTGTTTCTACCAAACAGTTCTATTTTGGTTTCATCTGACCATATGACATTCTCCCAATCCTCTTCTGGATCATCCAAATGCTCTCTAGCAAACTTCAGACGGGCCCGGACATGTACTGGCTTAAGTAGGGGGACACGTCTGGCACTGCAGGATCTGAGTCCCTGGTGGCGTAGTGTGTTACTGATGGTAGCCTTTGTTACATTGGTCCCAGCTCTCTGCAGTTTATTCACTAGGTCCCCCCGTGTGGTCCTGGGATTTTTGTTCACCGTTCTTGTGATCATTTTGACCCCACAGGGTGAGATCTTGCGTGGAGCCCCAGATCGAGGGAGATTATCAGTGGTCTTGTATGTCTTCCATTTTCTAATTATTGCTCCCACAGTTGATTTGTTCACAGCAAGCCTCTTGCCTATTGCAGATTCAGTCTTCCCAGCCTGGTGCAGGTCTACAATTTTGTTTCTGGTGTCCTTTGACAGCTCCTTGGTCTTCACCATAGTGGGGTTTGGAGTGTGACTGTTTGAGGTTGTGGACATGTGTCTTTTATACTGATAACAAGTTCAAACAGGTGCCATTGATACAGGTAATGAGTGCAGGACAGAGGAACCTCTTAAAGAAGAAAGTACAGGTCTGTGAGAGACAGAAATCTTGCTTGTTTGTAGGTGACCAAATACTTATTTTCCACCATAATTTGCAAATAAATTCTTTCCAAATCAGCCAATGTGATTGTCTGGATTTTTTTTTTCTCATTTTGTCTCTCATAGTTGAGGTCTACCTATGATGCCAATTACAGGCCTCTCTCATCTTTTTAAGTGGGAGAACTTGCACAAATTGGTGGCTGACTAAATACTTTTTTGCCCCACTGTATGAATGTATGTACGTATATACACACAGCTACAGCACCCACACAGAGGGTCAAAACATGGTCTTGGGTGAGCATTCACATCAAGAGCCCCTACTCCCTAATTAAATGGCGCCCTGCAAAAAGAACAGCAAAAACAGTTCAACTCTTAAAAAAAAAACAAAAAAAAAAAACAAAAAGGGGCAGGGGACAAAGGAAGGAGGAGGAGTTAATACATCCCAAGCATAACTATAATATTATTATACAGTATTTATATAGCGCTAGGTTTTCTCAGCGCTGTACATTATAGTGGGGGACAGAACATGAGCAATACAGTAACAAAACATGAGGGGTTCAAGGGCCCTGCTCTTTCGAACTTACAACCTAGGAGGGAGGGGATAGTGGTAGAGGAGGAAGTGGCTGTGGGGGATGCAGTTGTAGGAGGAGATCGGCTGTTAAGTGAGGGCGGGGTAGGCTTCCCGGAAGAGATAGGTTTTCAGGGTGCGCCTAAAGGTGAGGAGGGCAGGCGACAGTCTGATGGATTGGGGTAGTGAGTTCCAGAGGATGGGGGAAGTCCCGGAGAAGTCCCGCAGCTGGCGTGGGAGGTGGAGACCAGGGAGCCAGAAAGCAGGTGGTCTTGTGAGGAGCGAAGATTACAGGTAGAGTGGTACTTTGGTATCAGATCGGTGAGGTAGTCTGGGGCAGCATCACGAATGGCTTTGTATGTCCGTGTTAGTAGTTTGAATTTAATGCGTTGGGCAATCGGGATCCAGTGGAGGGAATGACAGAGGGGGGTGGCAGAAGCGTAGTGGTTGGTAAGGTGGACGAGTCTGGCCGCTGAGTTCAGGACAGATCGAAGCGGGGACAATCTGCGATGAGGCAGGCCGGCGAGAAGGTATCCGCAACAGTCCAGATTCGAGACAACAAGAGAGTGAACGAGCTGTCTAGCAGTGTCTGGGGTCAGGAACAAACGTATTTTGGAGATGCTGCGGAGGCGGAGCCCGCCAACGATTGGACACAGGGTTGGAAGGACAGGTCCGATAACTAGCAGTAGGTCACTCGCTGACTCAAGAGACAAGCAGCAGGTATATTCGTGTTATCCATATGCAATATATTCCATGGATATGGTCCAAGAGGTAATCTAGATATAACCATATGTATGAAAGTCAGTATGGAATTATCCACGTTCTAAAGAATCATAATATCCGGTAAAACATTCCCAAACCCCTACCTGATAATCCCAGCCAAAGCAAAGGTGTGAGAAGAATGCGAAACCAGACACTTATTGTATAGTACCAATATGCTCCTTTCAATAATCAAATGTCTCATATGTATCAGTACACAAAAACTTCTAAGTGTGGCTCCTGCAAATCACACAACAAATAGCCATGCATAGTGATCCCCCAATAACTACTCCATCCATTAAACCAAGTCAAACATCATATCTCATACCTCTAAGTCACTATATTGCGTAAACCGTCCACTGTGTGCCTCAATAGCACCAAAAGCAGCGGTGCATTATGGACGACATCTGGGAGGCTGGGCTGTTTGAGCCCAGGGTCTCCTGCGGTGGTGGAGCCGAGGGGGTGGTTGCCAGGCATTGACTCCATTTAGCTGCTGCTTAGGTGTACACACACATAAATTATACTATATATATATATATATATATATATATATATATATATATATATATATATATATATATCTCTATATCTATCTCTCTCTCTCTCTCTATATATATATATCTCTCTCTATCACACACACAAAACACATCGACCGCTTGAGGACATTGATGCCATAGAACATGGTGCTGTGGTTTTTTTTTTTGGAGCTTATTAGCCAAGTACAGTTTTTATATAATGTGTCTGGAAGATGCATTTCAATGCATTTTTACTGGTACATAAAGCGGACAACCTCATGTAGTACATTAAAGTCCCATCAGGTTTTGTTTTTCTTTGTATTGAATTTGACTAGGAATCAAACTCTTGGTCCCTGAGTGGAAGAGGAAGAAGCATAAGTAACCAATTAGTTCATATGCTGACAAGGAGCACACTGATTAGAAGTAAAAAGGAAAGTAACAGAGCAACATCTTCTTTCCTGTCCAGTCACAGGTTGAGGGTAGGTTTTTGTGGCAACATTGGCTCAGAGCTAGAGGGTTAAATTATGCTGGCTGTTTTTCAACCCAAAAGACTGAAGACATCTAGTGGAGGAAAAGAAGTATGGTAGTAGGAGAGGACTCAGGATTATAGAAAAGTATTGCAAAAAAAGGTACAATTCTAAATGTATCTTTTAAATTGAACATTCTGTTGCTTAATTTTGACTGGAGTTCTGATTGAAATGTGTTTGATTTTACTTTCTTTACATAGACACAAATTTGCAGATGTACAGAACATTAAAAGGTTTTATTTTTGTTGTGATTATCACAAGTCTAACTCCATAATTATGTGCAAAAATCCGCAAAGTGTGGAAAAGGTAAAGCACCAAGCATTCTTACTACAGATGGTTGTCACAACTTATCTTCTGGAGTAAACCAGTACTAATAAGACTTGGGATCAAAAGTGTTCCAAGTACAGGTCTGTTCACTGCAGAATCCTTGACAAAGCTTTGCACCCACATAAGACTGCATGCAGTCATTTGCTTAGGAGTCGTCACAAAGGAGGCAGTTCTTAGCTCCATGTTCAAGTGAATGCCACTTAATGTACATAGCTCAAGGTCCAAATAATCCTTAGTCTGTTGGGTCTTGACACTCTTGACAATCTCTCATATCTTCTGAATAATTTTCTATTTGGATTGTAGTCGTGTGGAAGTGGAATTTACTCTGAAGGCGAGAACTGGCTTCTTTCAGTACCATCTGAGAGTCTGCATCTTCATCTGCAATATAAAAGGAAAAAAAAAAAAAAA
The DNA here is from genome assembly GCF_062004578.1 of Staurois parvus. Taxonomy (NCBI): domain Eukaryota; kingdom Metazoa; phylum Chordata; class Amphibia; order Anura; family Ranidae; genus Staurois; species Staurois parvus. The sequence goes on along the minus strand of NW_028318718.1, from coordinate 10,598 downwards.
AAAAAAAGGAAAGCAATGAAGCATCAAGTATAGAGATAAGTTATCCTAAACCAATAGCACACTAAAAAAAAAAAAAAAAAAAAAAGGGAACTAAATGGACAGGCTGAGTCACAATATAATTTTATACATTTTTCCAAATCCACAAACAGAATGCAGTATACAAAACTGAAAAAGAGAAATTAATAGGGCCAGTAGCACCGGGCTGCCTGCAGCACTTTTTTCTCCTTTAAATATGTTACAGCACAAGGAGAAGCACTTTCCAAATTAATCATCCGAAATGTCCACTGCATTGCCAACCATGAAACAGGAATTTTGTTTAGTGTACTAAGCCTTCACATACAGCTTACACTATTAAAACGGTTTTAATTTTTTTCTTAATTGGGCAGCACAGCAATTAAGTAGTTAGGACTTCCACACAGCAGCACTAGGTTCTATGGTTTGAATCTTAACCATGGCGCTGCCTGCATGTTTTTCCTGTGCCTGCCTGGGTTTCCACTGGATACCCTGGTTTTCTTCCCACACTCCAAAGACATGCTGGTAGGTTAATTTTCTTCTGTCTAAATTGGCCCTAGTATGTGTATGTATGAATGTGAGTTAGGAACCTCAGATTGTAAAGCTTGAGGGCATGGAATAATGTGAATGTATTAAAAAAAAAAAAAAAAATTTAAATGCTGTATAATATTGATGGTGCTGCACAAGTTAGTACCTGTAATAAATACAATGCACTTTTTTTTCCACACATACATGCACATATACACACACATTGCAGCTATAACAGCTTCAACTCCTCTGGGAAGGCTGTCCACAAGGTGTAGGAGTGTGTCTATGGGAATGTTGCACCATTCTTCTTGAAGAACATTTGTGAGGTGAGGCACTGATGTCAGATGAGCAGACCTGGCTCGCAGTTTTCGCTCCAATTCATCCCAAAGATGTTGGGGTCAGGATTATGTGCAGGCCAGTCAAGTTCCTCCACCTCAAACTCGCTCATCCATGTCTTTATGGACCTTGCTTTGTGCACTGGTGTGCCGTCATGTTGGTACAGGAAGGGGCCATTCCCAAACTCTTCCCACAAAGTTGGGACCATAAAATTGTCCAAAAGGTCTTGGTATACCGACGCCTTATGAGTTCCCTTCACTGGAACTAAGGGGCCAAGCCCAACCCTTGAAAACACAACCCCACAACATAATCCCCCCTCCACCAAACTTTACACAATGTAATCAGGCAGGTACCGTTCTCCTGGCAACCACCAAACCCAAACAACCATCGGATTACCAGACAGAGAAGCGTGATTCGCCAATCCAAAGCACACATCTTCATTGCTCTAGAGTCCAGTGGCAGCATGCTTTATACCACTGCATACAACGCTTTGAATTGCACTTGGTAATGTAAGGCTTGGATGCAGCTGCTCGGCCATGGGAACCCATTCCATGAAGCGCTCTACGCACTGTTGTGCTAAGCTGAAGTACCATACAAAGTCTGTAGGTCTTTAGTCATTGACTCTGCAAACAGTTGGTGACTTCTGTGCACTTTAGCATGTGCTGACCCTGCTCTGTCATTTTACATGGCCTACCACTTCGTGGTTGAGTTGCTGTTGTTCCCAGTTGCTTCCACTTTGTTATAATACCACTAACAGTTGACTGGGGAATATTTAGTAACAAGGAAATTTCACGGATGAACTTATTGCACAAGTGGCAACCTATCACGGTACCATGCTTGAATTCACTGAGCTCCTGAGAGCGACGCATTCTTTCATAAATGTTTGTAGAAGCAGTCTGCATGCCTAGGTGCTTTATTTTATACACCTGTATCCATGGAGGTGATTGTAACATCTAAATCCAATAAATTTGGAGGGGGTGTCCTAATACTTTTGGCTAATATATGTCACATTTTAGTTTTATTGGCCATCAGTTTCAGTGTTCATTTTTCGTCCTAGTAGTTCATGTTATTACCAGTGGCATAGTCGCTCTCATACAATCCTTTTCTTAGAGAGTGGAGTTTCTCCGACCAAAAGGTCTGCTTTTTCAGGACATTACTGGGAGGTTTAAATATATTTTCAATTAAGAATATCAAAAACATCCCCAATTATATTCCATATTAAATGATCATCTGAAAGGAACTATTCATCTAAATGCAAGGAATACACAAGCAGTGTGATTGTTTTTAGGTTGTGAAGATATTGCATATACCCTGGGGAGAGATAATTATATGGTACTATATAGAATCAGCCTTCCAAAACGGGGGGGATGAACCTTAGTATACTGTTAAAGTGCATGTCAACTCCAACAATGATCTTCTATTTGCTGCATTTTGGTCCATTTATTATACAATTGGATAATTGTGTAAAGCCCATTTGATCAATTCTATTGTTAGAAATTCAGCACTGCCCTGTGTCCTCTGCACACTTCCTGTGTCATCTCCAAGAGACCTCCTATGTTGTACATCTCTGATTATAGGAATGGTTGAGCAGTTTAGCAAGACAATAGGAAGGCTTGACAACACTGTCAATGCTGCGTGTTTTAAGCCCACAACAGGGCTTACGAGCACTGTGTATTTCTGGGAGATAAAAACGCATATTTTCTTTACTTGCAGGGTCTTTAAAGAAATAAAACTGTGGGGAAATGTGCAAGTATTACAGAGATGTACTACATTTGTTTCTTGACATACACAGTAAGCGCTTAAATGAGTCAGTGACATACTGAGAAGTGCACAGTGCTTAAAGTGGGAGTAAACCCCTTGGTTGAATTTTACCTATAGGTAAGCCTATAATAAGGCTTACATATTAGGTACAGTAAATATTTCTTAAATGTGCACGTTTAGGAGAGATTTAGCCTGTGACGTCACCAACTGCCGCCAGGCACATGCCCTCTGTAGGAATGGCATACCCATACTGTTCCTTCAGAACACTGCCGTAAAGAGTGACTCCTGTGTGCGCATGCATGGAGTGAAGTCATCAAGGCTCAGCCATTCATACCACAGAAGCCCATGAACCCGGAAGGAAGGCCAGCTAAAGATGGAGGCGCCTACAGCGGTGGCTGCATTTTTTGGAAGTCTGTCATAATGTGCTAGTTTGCAGTGCTACTAGCACATTAAACTGCCTGGATCCAATTTTTTTTTCTGCTTCGGTTTACTACTGCTTTAAATCTAATAGAACACAGCACAAATGTAGTATGAAATGTACAGTTTGCATGAGACTAATTGCAATGACTTTATTGAATATTTTGAAATTGTTACAATTTGTGGCACTTTGCTTTTTGCACCATTTATCAAATAAACCGGTCAGTCTACAAAAATATGGACCAAGAATCACATATAGTGCTAGATTGCCTGGTAACTTACTTATTGCTATGTGAACGGAAAGGACAGGCTGAGATACTGTAAGAGCCCAAATATGGAGGCTGTGAAGAGCCTTCACTCCACTTATAGAAAGCAGGGTATCCTTTACCATGTTGAAGTCCACACCTTTGGGAGTGCCTGTACGAAAAAGGGCAGAAGAAAAAAAAATGACTAATCCTTCCTTATGGGATCCAACATATACTGGATCATATTCTTGTTTCTGTTGGGATACACTTAGCATCACTTACCCTCCATTAGTACAAGCAGGACATCTCTGAGAATGGTCAAGGTTGTTGCCAAAACAAGGATCGAGAACAGAAATGTGCAGATAGGGTCAATAATCTTATACTCTGGCTGGGAAAAAAAAAAAAAAACACAACTATTACCAAATCAGCATGAGTTATCCTGATGGTGCATTCTCTATATCATCTAACAATCTAGAATAGAAGAGTCCCACATCTAAATACCACAAGTCATGGTTTTGGTTACTTTTTTTTTTTTATTGCTGTAAGCTTCATTCATAATATAAAGGGTGAACAGTATTATGGAACTGAAGAGGAAAACCAAGCCTACACATGTGGCCTGTATCTTTCACTATAGGACTGTAATGACACTATATTGAAGTTACTAATGTCTGCACAATACCTACTAATTTTTTATTTTATCATCAACGCTTCACATCATGCTTTTAGTAGTTAAAATTTTTCACAACCAGTCACTGATTTTACCTCTAACATATTCAACTAGTTGTGAAACACATGGAATATAGGAACTGTCCATCAATGGAATTGCTAGCCATCAGTTCAGATCAGACAGGTCAAACAAGATTTATCCTTGCTTTTAAAGCTACTCAATTCATGTACAGTAGGTGGCATAGGAGGTCATGGGGGGGGGGGGGGGGGGGAAGAGAAAAAAAAAAAAAAAAAAAAAAAAAAAAAAAAAAAAAAAAAAAAAGAAAAGTGTATGTAAACTCCAAGAGATTTTCCATAATTTCCTGTCTCAACAGAAGGCCATGGAAAAAATTCCCAGTAAGAACACAACAGTAGTGAAATCTGACAAACTTCAACCCCTCTCCACATTCAAAATTAAATCAAGTTTTGGCTGGAGCTTTAGTCTATTAAATATCAGAGTTTACATTCAAAATGACATGAATGTACCAAGATTTAAAAAAGCTAGCAGTAGGTTACCTTGAAATAAATTACATAGGCAGCAACAAGGACACCAAGACTTTGTAGTAAATCTCCTACGACATGAATAAAGGCAGCTCGGACACTAGGGTTATTTAGCTCTCCATGGCTGTGTTCATGAGAATCTGAATTTCCATGACTGTGTCCATGTCCAGTTTGATGCAATGTCAACCCCATTCTGCAAAAACAGAAACACATACATTTTAACTTAAGCTAGATACGTTAAGCCAGCCATAGATTGTTCAAATGGTCCCTGCTGAACTAGTCGAGAATTGAGCTGTCTATGGGCAGGTGGAGTGTACCCAAGTGGATCCACTGACCGACTTGGGTACAACCAGCATGTCGAATTTTCGGTTTGCAATTATTACCAGGGGCTTTAGGTGCTAGCAATAATCATTGTGTTCTCCCAGAAGGAATGGCTCCCCACACCCTCCCACTGGGAGAACACAATTGCATCAACCCCCCCACCCAACACTGACTGTGTTGATGGGGGAATATCACCATCTATGGCCTAAGGAATTCAGAGATTTGGAAAAGGCCAAGAGCAATAGAAGGCATTCATATTGAATATAATTTTTCTAAAACCAGGAATTTAATGTAATTTTAAAAATTTTCCCATGTGCCGCTGTAGATCAACATCCTGGAACAAGTAGTAGCTCTATATATTTATCTTTACACAATCTCACTTCATCTACATAGAACTAACAGGCATTGCATTTCCCCAGTATTTTTTACAAAGTGCAGACTCCCACATTTGTTACTTCTAGCCTCCAGCCTAGAGAAGCTGCTGGTATATTCAGTGCTAGATCATCCACACGACAACCTAGGGAGTAGCCTAAAGCCAAAAGGATGTCCAGGGGGACCCACTTAGAACGTTTATGGGAGGAAGGATCGTGCAGTAGTGCAGTTTAGTCAAAGCATTTTCCCTGCTTGTCATCTCTAAAAGGAAGAATGTCCGATTGAGTGGACAATGCTAATAGGGCTTTGTGCCTATTGCATTCCTTATCAACGTTGATCAAAAAAACACACACACACACACACACACACACACACACACACACACACACACACACACACACACACACACACACACACACACACACACACACACACACACACACACACACACACACACACACACACACACACGCACCCTGCTCTAGGATTACATTCCAAATGAATCAATACCAGGGTATGGCCTTGTTCACATGGGCTGTACTATAGCATACCCCCATGCAAGGTCAGGTTCACAGGTGTTCCATGCATCCCCATGTAGGCAGTCCCATGGGAAACAGTGGCTGCACAGACAGCTGCTACTCCCAATATGATCTCCGTCTGAGGGCAACTGTGCATCCCCGTGCAGGTAAACATAACACTGCACAGGCGCACACTATAGTACACGCCATGTGAACAAGGCCTTTAACACACTGGCCTTCTTTCACGTGCTGCAGGGAGGCGATGCAGTCAATGATCAAAATAGGCTCTAACTAATGTGAAACACTTGTTCAGTTTTGGGGGGCCACATGCTTGTTGTCACACGCTCATATTCAGATATGCAGGCTCAAAATTGGAGAGCTGCATTTCTTCTGTGATTGGTAGCAGCAGCTACTATAGACTTTGGAGAAGACAATGGTCAAGATCACAACAATGTCCTGTTAAAAGTACCAGTTTACAAGCTTGTTTAGCGCCATTATGAATATAGAACCAAAAATATGTAGGAAATTTATAAAAGAATCAATCATTTTTGGGTTCAACCTTTAGTGTCCATTTGGTTACACAAAAAAGTTGAAACGGCTATTGGTTTACATACATGAGATTAACAGCGACTGCACATCCAGAGGTGATTAGCATTGCTTCCCCTTCAATTTCATAGTTTCCTGAAATTATTCGTTCCACAGCTAAATACACCAAGACTCCAGTTACTACCCAGATGGAAAGGACGGATAGAAGAGCTCCTAGAATTTCTAAAAATAGAAAGGGTACAATTTAAAGAGAGCAAAGCAATCAGATGTTGAATACAGTCTGCAAAAAGAGGAAAAAAACTGCAATCTTAGCATCCCCACTGTCAACTTCACTTTATTAATAAATATAGTTGTTCAGTACTCAACTGTCTACATATGACCCAAGTTACACGTGATTAGAGCCAGCTGTGGCAAGATTCACAGGTGGTTGTAGACAGTTGTGACTGTCTGTAACCGCAGGTAATCGTGACATGTGCAATTATATTTGAACAGTCGGAGGATAGCAAAAGCTGCTGTCAGCCCACCATTGCTTTACACAGGTTTAGTGCTGCAATCACCATTGAATTCAGAAGCAGAAATATGCTGGATTCTTGCCGCAGCTGGAACAGCATGTGTTAATAAGGCCTAACTGTGCCACTGGTCAATGCACAGTAACATCACTATCTTACAATTTCCTAAGGGAAAGTACCATCATACCTGCTCGATGCCAGCCAAAATTCATTGTTTTTGTGGCTGGACGGGAAGACATCCAAAGAGCAAATAAACTTATCATCATGCTTGCAAAATCTGTCAGAAGGTGAGCAGCATCCGTCATGATCGCCAAACTGTGTGCAATGTAGCCACCTGTGAAATAGAATTTAAAGAAGTTTAATAAAAGGAGTGTCAAAGATTACGTGTTCTTTTTATTCACATAACCAGATTAACAAAGAAGGCAAATATTATAAATGAGCCCATATATTTAACAGTAGGCAAAAAGTTACAAGCAAGCAGGCTGTTCATCCCTTTTTAACCCCCACACCCCCTTACCCTCACCCCTACTGCAAGAGCCTCCAGAAAATTCTGTGCAAGTTTAGCTTTCTCTGAAACTTAAGCAGGCCAGTCTTCCCACGTTCTACTTTGACCAGAGCAGCATATGCACTTTTTATAAACAAGACCTAAAATATTTTATTACCTCCCCCTTCTACAAAACATGATTGTTTTATTGAGGTTATAAAAGCAATACACAAACCGCAGAAAACAAGACATGGTTAAAGGATAAGTTCACCTTTGGGAACATGTTACATATTCCACCCTAAAAACTGATGGAACATGTAACATGTTCCCACTGCCGCCCAATCATCCCCCCTCCCTGTGACAGCAGTATGGGGAGAAATTCCCTGTACTAGCTGTCAACAGAGCAGCTGTGTGGGGCTCCGCCCACACAGCCCTGCCTTTTCATTTAGTTTTGTGAAGGAATGAACCACAAGTCCCGACAGCCTTTGCTGCTGTTGGCTTGTAGTTCTCAATGAACTACCATGGCGCTTTTGAGTGCACTAGGTAGTTTACCGAGTCTTCCTGCCAGACCACATCTCCTTGCCCGTATGGGCACACAGATACACTAACAGGTATGCAGGAGTCCTGCATGGCACCAGAGATCAGCTGATCGCTGGTGCACTGCTTTCCAGTAAATTCACATTTTTTTACTGGGGGGGGGGGGGGGGGGGAAATAAAAAAAAAAAAAAGTGAACTTATCCTTTAAGTGCAATACACAACCAAGAGGTCATTATCAAAAGTAACAAGTCCAACAAGACAAAGCAACATCAGCACACCAGTGTATTAGAAGTCTCACGGAGTCATACAAGAGCGGAAAACACAAAATTCTATAGTCCCCAGCCAACAGAGGGGAGCAGTTGGGTGGGGCATATAGGAAGATATACACATGCTGTTCCAGCTGCGGCAAGAATCCAGCATATTTATGCCAGAATGAAGGGGGGCAGACGCAAGCACAATACTCCAACTGACAAACCCACCAATTCCGATATCAGAGAGAGGCCCCTACCACACAAACCCTACTTTGACATCCAGGGCAGCCAAACCTTCTCGTACTTCCATGGGTGTAATGCAAGGCTGGACAAAAAACCAAGAGCAAGTCACACACACTGCACAGGTACGATCAAAACCAGCACTCACACCATAGTTTCTAAGCTTGTGAGGGACACACTACCAAGTGTAAACCTGCCCTGGCACATCATGCAGCATTCTCTCAGCACCCCAAGAAATAAACAGACTCCAACTGCAGTGTTCTTGCACTGTCAAAACCTCCACTTTTATTATCACACAACACCCAGGAGGATATTTGTTATGGTCATCACAATCTGCATAATACACATCAATAGTAATGAGAGTATTACAGCAAGAAATAAAACAGATTTTTGACAGCGTCACAGCATAGAATTAATGCATTACCAAAGCTACAGGAAGAACGAAGGAAGAGACCTCATTGAGACACAGTGCACAGGAGATCGAGGAGAAGCCTGGAGCATGACCGACGAGTCCATGCAGCTTCGGCAAAAATCCCAGCGTCAGAGCGTCTGTCCCCCATGTGGAATGGCTTCTAATCCCATAGTCTCCAGGCTTCTCCTAAATGCCCTCATTCAATGCCTCTGGCCACAATCTCAGATTGGGCGACACCTCTTCCGCTCAGATGGGGGCTAGATAAAGTAACAGACTTTTCTAAAAACGGAGGGGGATTCCAGTCAGGCAAAAAGTATCCCTGCAGAGAGCTCCGCTATTTCTTTGACAGTTCTTTGACATTTATAACGGCTGCAACAATGTATCTAATTGTAGCTGAATAAAAACATCTGTATCTGAAATGGATACAAATAGATACAATGTTGCAGCCGCTATAAATGTCAAAGAACTGTCAAAGAAATAGCAGAGCTCTCTGCAGAGACACTTTTTGCCGGCTGTAGATGGGATGAAAATTGGCCGATTTTTTTTTACCGTTCCTGGTAACGTCAGCCGATTGAACGACCGATTTTTCGTTTTTTTAAAGAAAAGAAAAAAAAAAAAAAAAAGACCGGTTTTCTCCCCATCTATGGCCTGCATAAGGGTTCTTTGTAGGGAAGATCATCATCTGAACCAAAAGAAGCTGAGGGCTAATAGACTGGAGGTGAATCAAGGCATTACAAATTAAACAAAAGTAAAAGCTTACCAATGTTGTGCATTATATTTAATATGCTACGGTTTTAATATAAAAAGATTTATAGCCGCCCCCCCCCCCCCCCCCACCTTTCATGTCCAACTGCCCTGTATTATTCTACTGTAAAATGCCCTGTATATTCTACTTCTGGGTAGATTAAAATGTACGATATAAGAAATATATTCTACAGTATTCAAGTTCTGTCTGAAAATCTGCAAAACAGCGCACTAGGTTTTTTTTCTTTACTCCCCCCCCCCCCCCCTTTCCATATTAGCTTGTTATTTATATTTACCAGTTAACATTGATATTCAAGAATTATTTTTTCAAACTTTACATATTTAAAGTGCGCACACACATACACACTCCACTCTCCCTCCCCCCCCCCCCCCCCCCCCCATTTTCTTCTCCCTTTCGGTTTTTAGCTGATTAATCGAAACAATAAAAAGATCAGCCAACTAATTAATCATGAAAATTAGTCAGTTGTGAATCTGGTCTCAACTCTTCACAGTTGAGACCTGGATCTAAAAATGGATGGATCTATTTTTATATTCTGGTTCTATTTTAGATTTTGGTCTCAACTGTTAGATCTATTTCTAGATCCCAGTCTCAAATTTTTTTTTGCCCTAAATCCTGGTCTCAACTAGGGCTGAAAAACAACTAATCAACATTATAGTCGAAAATAAAAACAGTTGTCAACAATTTTCATTGTCAATTAGGTGGTCAGCCAATTAGTTGTCCTTCATACAGAATGCATTATTTACTGTATGAACAGTGTACTGAGCTGTATGTCTGATGCACTGTGTATACATGTCAGTAGCGCTTGCTTTCTCTCCCTCCTCACAGGACCTAGATGCAGCAGTACTCAGATGCTATCAATCACAGCCAGTGAGGAGGTATCAGGGGGCAGGGCCAAGCGCACAGAGCAGATAAGGATCAAGCTATGTGACCACTCTGAAGGCAGGAGGAGCCAAAATGTATATCCCCGCCCCCACACCCTGTATGTAGTTTCAGGTCTGACCCTCAGTCAAAATACCCTGTATGTCCTATAAAAGATAAAAACACAAACACACACTTGCCAAAACTATTGGAACCCCTGCCTTTACACGCACATGAACTTTAACAGCATCCAAGTCTTAGTCCGTAGGTTTCAATATT